>NC_133617.1:478315062-478325062 GCF_048593235.1 Sminthopsis crassicaudata
GGCCGAAGCTTTCTTAAAGCCCTCGGGCAACTTCCTTCATAACTCCGGAAGTAAGAAGAGACATTAAGACAAGAAGTGGGGTGGGTAGCTGGGATTTGGAGACCCCAAGAAAAGAATTGGAGTAGGTGGCTGGCAACCTGGGGGAGGGACTGTCTACATAGCCAACTCTTCGGAATGGCTTTTTCACTCTGGAGACCGTTCCTTTTCCTTTTAGCTCTTTCCTCCTTCCATCCTCTACCTCCCCTTGCTCTCCATTTCTCCATACCTTTCCTACTTCTCTCCTCCACAACCTTAACTCAAAGAGCTTGACTCTTTGGGTCCTTTAACTCAATTCCTTTCTTGCGGATCTGGGGTCGAAAAATACCAGGAAGAGGAAACAGTGAACTATTTAAAAACAAACAACAACAAAAAATCAGATTGTGATAAAAAGTAAAATGTCTGGGAGGGGGCACGGAGAAGGGGGCGGGTGGTGAAGGGGGGACTTGCTGAAGAACAAGGCAAGGCGCGCGGGCGTCCTGAATGCGAGTAGTCGTGTACGTCTTATTATCAAGTTAATTAAAGCTAGCATCTGACAATGTCACTCGGCTGTAGAAAAAGGGATTTAAATGCAGCGTCTCCCAGGACTGCGTGTCAAGGGCTGCTTCCCATCGAGTTGTTTGGAGGAACAGGGCTCGCTATTGAAGGGGAGGGGAAAGGGGGGGGGGGCTAGAGGGATGGGGGGGGCTTTAAAGCAGCCGCTCTAGGAGAAGCAATTGACAAGGAAGCAATTATGAAATTTTGATGTTCAAAATAAGGTTGGGGGTGGAGGGGGGGGTAAGATGAAGAAAAAAACCCAGCTTCTCTCATGTGTCTGTGAGATGGAGAAAGAGAACCCTATAAAGAAATATCAAGGCCGGGAGACTCCAGAAGTCCCCTCCCTTCCCCGTGCCACCCCCCACCTTCATTAAAGGCTCCTCTCAAACCCTCTAAGAGATTTTTAGGAGCTCCACGAGAGTCCCGGCAACATTAAAAACACAAGGCGATTGAAATAGGAGCATTGAAATGCAGGGAGCCGGCTGCGGCGTGGACTTGCTCTCGAGGTCAAGTGACGGACGGATTGTATGCTTCTTCATAATAATATTAATTAAACAATTTGCATGCTAATAAGGTAACAATTATCAGGGCCTCTGTTGAAAGATTCAGGTTATTACAACACGCCAATCTGAGGGCCAGGGGTCAGGGAGTGAGAGGCGAGCGAAATTTCAACTCAAATTAACATTCTGTCAGCTCCAGAAAATGGGATAAATAAAGTCGAATTAATTCATTATAATAAAGAGAACGGGAGAGGGAGAGAGGCTGGGCTCCCTCCTTCTCCCCTCCCCCCTCTCCACCCCTCTGCCGGATTGATTACCATTCTGTATTCACAATCACGCTTCCTTTGCATTCCTCTTCTGAAACCCAACAGAAAATGAGGCGTTTATAGCTACAGGCAAAATCTGGTCGGATGGACACAGTTTACATTTAGTATTTATAGAGAAAGAAATTAAATTATGGCGAAAAGTAGAGCTCTTGGCCCCTGACCTCAGAATTAATACCACCATCATTTTCTTATTGCTCCTGGAGAGGATTGGGAGTAAAAAAAAAAAAAAAAAAAAAAAAAAAATCTAGATTCCTTTTCATTTTTAAAGAGATTTCTGCTCCCTCCCCCCTCATTACTTTCACCTCTCCCTCCACTCCTTCAAGGGAGAGAGAGAATAATTAAACTGTAATCTATATTGGGCAGTGGCATATTATGTGATATTCAATTAGGTGGATATATTCTGGGCCAGACAGACCACACCAATCAGAGGCTCTCTCCTCTGCTTTCCATCGTAGCTGCTGACTTTTGTGGTAGCGTTTTTAAATAGAAAGTATCCAGTTGGGGGTCTGCAAAGAGAGAAGAGTACTGGAACTGGACACTGGAAAAGCTATTGGTGTGTTTGGCAGAGATAAAGTGGTTGTGTTCTTCCCTTCTGATTCCAAGGGATTAACCACGCCGCCTGCCCGCTTTCTGCGCCCCCCCCCCCCCCATTTCCCAACATACACACTCACATAATACACCTCCCTCAAAGGTTTCTAAGATTTTTCCTTTATCTTCCTTCCTGTCTTGCTGGATTTGTTTCTGTTTCTTTCTTGTCTTCTCCACCCATCCCTCAACCTCATTCCTTCCCCTTTTCTGTCTTTCACCTTTACCGTTTGCGTGGCCTCTCTTCAGAACTTGAAGTCACTTAAAGGGGAAGCCAAATTTCTGTAAGCTTTTCCCATTATGAAGAGTTACATTCCAAAGCCTGGAACACGCAGAGATATGTACTGATCACTCATCATATACAGAACCAATTGGTACTGTTGTGGTGACTGTTTTGTTTCCTGGCTGCTGGATGTAGGGATGTAGGAAAACTCAGATTTCCTTTCTCTTTTCTGTCTTTCAGTCTTTGACCCTATCTTCTCACCTCCTTCTGTCTTTAGTTCTCTCTTTCTGTCTCCCTCCCTCTCCTCCTTTTCTTCCCTTTCCATTTTTTCTTTCTACTTTTCCTCTTCCTCTCTTTCTTCTCTTTTTCTTGCTCAGTCTCCTCCTTCCCATCCTCCTCTTGCTTCTCTTCTCTTCCTCCTCTTTCTCTTCCTCCAACTCCTCTTCTTCCCTTTCCTCCTTCTCTTCTTCCCCTTCCTCTTCCTCCTCCTCCTTCTCCTCCTTCTCCTTCTCCTTTTCCTTCTCCTTCTTCTCCTCCTTCTCCTTCTCCTTTTCCTTCTCCTTCTTCTCCTCCTTCTCCTCCCCCCCCCCTTCTCTGGATCAATGAAATCAGATTAAAAGTAAGGAAGCATTCAGTGGCTTCCTTTTGTTCACTCACATCTATCAAAACTGGGATTTTAAAGGATACTTTGGCTGAAGAAGCTATATTAGGGCCAAATCACTAGGAATTTTTTTTTGTTATTTTTTTTCTCATCCACCCACAGGCCTTATTTGCAACTTATTTGAAAATATATCCTTTAATGATTTAACTTTGATTCTATCAATATTTTAGAGTGTCTAAGGAAGTGACACTTCTTCAAGAGCATAATTTAATTATGACAAATGAGTTGGCTGCTTTGTCCTATCCATCACTGGAGGAATCAAACCAATATTTCTTTTTTCTTGGGGTTGGTGATAGCATGTGTAGGCGTGGGGGGGGGTCGTAGAAAAGGTTGGAGAAGTAATCCTAAAGTTACCACTTTCTTCACCTTTCCTCAAACTCCTCTCTAGGTTGTCTATATTTTGAGGAAGCAGTTGAATAAGCTTCATTAGCCACCTTCCAGCAAAATAATTACTGGATGGCATTAATTAGAATTTTTGTTGATGGAGCAAAATCACCTTTAAATATAGTAAAGAGCTTTTCTTTATTTCATTCCTCCTCCTCCTCCTCCTGCTCCTCCTCCTCCTCCTCCTCCTCCTCCTCCTCCTCCTCCTCCTCCTCCTTTTTCTCCTCCTCTTCCCCCCTTCTTTTCCCCTGCTGTATAGAGCCAGAGAGGAGATGAAAAGCCCTTGTAGTTTTAAATTCAATGTGACAGCTTCGGAAAGAGAGGATGATGAATCTCCTATTATTGGATCAGTCTATTTGCCGCTCAATGTCTCTCTGTAATTGGAGCAACATCACTTTAAAGGTTCAGAGAGTACAGCATTTCTGGTGAAAAAAAAAAAAAAATCCCCACAACACGCCGGTGAATGTTTTAAAGGGAAATCTATTAGTGATTTGAAGAGGGGAGGGGAGTCCAGGGGGAGGGGAGGGAAAAGGAGTGGGAGGGGAAAGGAGGGGAGGGTACTGAGTGTGACTCGGGTTGTTGGGTATTTAACTGGGGGGCTCCAATTCAGTCTCAAAGTTCCCTTAGTCTCTCTTCTTCTTTGCACCCCTCCCAGTCTTTCTGTCTCCTCCCCGCCCCCCAGGTCCTCTCTTCCCCCCAGGTCGACTCCCCTCTTGTATCCCAGCTCCCTTCCTCCCCTGCCAACACCCCCACCCCGTCTTGTTGTGACAGTTCCTGATACTGTTTATTGAGGTGCATGTCAGGTATAATTAGCAATCGATATGGAAAACGTTTCCTTGCACCCTGCACGCCTCTGACGTCAGACCCGATTAGCGCTTCTTATTGGTCCCAAATTCCCCCGGCCGGTGCTAATTATCGGGAGCTTGATGTTGATAAAGTAAAGCGCTGGAGTCCGGGCGAAGCATGTACTGGGCTCCAGGTCCCTATCTCCTCCTCCTCCGCCGCCGCCTGCGCCTCCTCCTCCTCAGCTCCAGCTGCGCCCTGCCACCCCGGAGATGATGGACAGCCGCATCCTGGATCACCCCCATGCCCAGTTCGGGGGCTCGCTGGGCGGCATGGTGGGCTTTCCCTACCCCCTAGGCCACCACCACGTCTACGAGCTGGCGGGGCACCAGCTGCAATCCGCGGCCGCGGCGGCCGCGGCGGCCGCCTCGGTTCCCTTCTCCATAGATGGATTACTGAACGGTTCTTGTGCTGCCTCAGTAGTCAATCCCACCCCATTGCTGCCATCGGGCTGCGGGGTGAGCGGGGACAGTCAGACCTTCAAGCTGTCAGGTAGGCTGGCGAAGTGGTTAGAAATGGAGGGGTTAGCTATGGGGCGGACAGTGGGGGGCGCCGTCCGGGGGTGAGGTTCAATCTCCTTCATTGCGAACCCGTTTTAAGAAGTTAGTGACCCATCCTCTTCCTTGGAGGAATGGGTTGGTATCCGGGTAAATCTTCCTTAACAGCGAACACAGACCTCAAGGTTTAAGAAAGTTGGGGTCAATCCTGGGACTGAAGTTAATTTGCCGCGTTATAGATAAAGGAATAGCCCCAGAAACTCAGTGGGTTTTTTAGTCGCGACTCCCTCGCTCCAGACAAAAATAAAACTCCCTTTCTATCTCGAGGTAGCCCTTCTTGAATGAGATTAGCACTAGATTGTGGGGGAGACAGAATTTCTATTGCCTCTACAATAGGGTATGAGCAGACACTTTGGATACTCTGGACAAAGTCGTACTAGGAGTTGGGGCGGGGGATTCCCTGAAGTCTGCTCTCTGAAGGGAGTAACTAAAACGGGGCAGGGATGAAGATAAAGAGCCAGACCCTTTGAGGGGAGCAGAGGAACGCTAGCCAGAAGTCTGACCTCGCCATGCCTCTACTATGTACTCCTACAGACACCGGAGACCCGGATAAGGAGAGTCCAGGCTGTAAGCGGAGAAGAACCCGCACCAACTTCACAGGTTGGCAGCTTGAAGAGCTTGAGAAGGCCTTTAACGAGAGCCACTACCCAGACGTCTTCATGCGGGAAGCGTTGGCTCTACGCCTGGACCTAGTGGAGTCCCGAGTTCAGGTAACCATCCCAGCACGTATACTGACCCCCCCCTCCCCACACACACACAGGCGTTTCTGATTCCCAAGTCGAGCCTCTTCACAGAGCTGGGTTTCAGACTCCTTCCCCCTCGGTTTGCCTACTGTCTTCCCTGCACGACCCCTTCCCACCTTTGTCTAGGACTTTGTGTCTAGTCCTCCCCTTTGGGTCTGGTCAGCCGTCACCTTACTTTCCTGCGTCGCCAACAGATAGCATGGCAGGGGTGGGGGGTTGGCTGTGTGTTTCTGAGGACTGACTGTAGTGGGGAAAAATCCCTGTGCCAGTCCTCAGCGCGTCTTGGAAAAGGAATGTGTGTAGAGATTTAACACCATGGGGGAGGGATTTGGGGGTGGGTGGGTGGAAAGAGACTTATTGATAAAGGAAGGGGGAAGAGAATGGACCCTAAAAAAGCAGAATATGTTTTCATCAGTTCAGCCCAGAAACCAGTCGTTTTGTGTATTGGAGATGTATGTTGGGGGGAGAGTATGGGTGAAAGAAAGGCATGGAAACAAGCGGGAGCGATAAGCTATCAAAAATGGGATATATGTGGGAGGAGGGTATATGGGATATATAGGAGGTGAAAATAGGAGGAAGGGGAGCTGAGAAAACAGGCAAACAAGGTGAAGGGGAACTAAGCATGAAGTTCAGACACAAACGACTTCCAAGCTGCGCCTGTGTTTTCCCTCTTTCCCACTGAACAGCTGCTCTCTCCCTTGCTTTGAATAAACCCGTTTGTTTGTTTATTTGGCTCTAAAATATTCAGATAGAAAACATGTATTTATTCATCGCTTCAGAAGGGGGAGAGCAGTGGAAAGGGAGCCGGAAACTTAAATAGTTAACACATCAAAAAATTGGAAGGGATAAAGTATATTTAACGCCCTAGATTTTTTTTTTTTTTCATCTCTTTGGTATGGAAACTGTGGGCAAGCTTTCACTTTTCAAAATACAGCGTTAATCTGGTGCATTAAAAATTCAAAATGAAATTGCTTAATTAATGTTTTCGTGGAATGTGGAACATAGAGGTTTTTGATGGGGTGGGAAGGTTGGGTTCGTTGCAATTGAAGGCTTGTTATTTGCGTGAAACTCTGGGACGTTTAGGCTGAGGCAGGGCGAGGCTATTGCGCCGCAGCGAATTCGCCCATTAGCATTGTTTAAAAGGTGTATTTACCGAATGCTTTTTCCTCCCCTCGTGACCTCTTCTGTTTTGAAATCCTTTTATCCAATTTGTTCTGAGATTGTTAAGTGAAGTCGAGACCCCTTCATTTCCCTCTAATACGATAATGAGTAATTCTCAGTGACAAGGCGGTCTGCAATGGGCACAAAGAAAGGAGCTACCAGCACCAAGTACCAGCGCTGCTTTCTCACTGACAAGGCTGGGAGAGTCTATACAATTACATCTCCATCTTTTTCTAGGTACACACACTTTTCTCTCGTCGCGTTAGACATAACTATGATACAGCGTCAAAAAAAAAAAAAAAAAAAAAAAAAAAAAAAGAAAGAAAAAGAAAGAAAAAAAAGAAAAAAGAAAAAGAAAAAGAAAGAAAGAAAAAAAGAAAAGAAAAAAGAAATGTGAATTTTGATTTCTAATCATCGTTTTTCTTAAAGACATGGGGGCGGGTGTGTATAGTGCTGGGGGGTGATGTGGTAGTTTAAGAAATAAGGAATGTGTACATGTGAAAGTGTGTGAGAGGAAACGGATTGTTGTGTGAGTTTCTATGTTGGCGGATGGTTAAGAGTGACACCGAGAAAAGTGAGTATCAAAAGAAAACCACCCTCAGGGAAGTGACTCAGGAAGGAATAAGGGAGAAAAGGGTGGGGGGAGATAACTCGGTCACGTATATATCCCGGAAATTTCTTTCCTTAAACTCTCAACACTTTGGGGACAAAGGTTCAGATTGTCTTGCTCCCTATACTGGACCTTTCAAGCCCAAATTAGAAAATTAGAACGGTGTAGGCAATGTTATGTAAAGACAGATACTACTGTGGTTCTCTTTGGGTATCTTTGAGATCAGTGTTTGAAGTAGGGATGGGGAAAACCTAGCTGGGACCTGCACTTTATTCCGGCAGGAGTGAGGAGTGGATTTAGGGGAGCATGTAGTAAAAAGCAGATTGTGGGACTGGATGAGTTCGGAGCACAAAGTTGTGAGGGCTTTAAAGTAAATCTTGAGTTTGGCAACCCAAAGACTTGAATTTTAGATTCTCAATTAGTGTATGTGTGAGAGAAAGATTGAGAGATAGATGAGAGAGAGAGAGAGAGAGAGAGCGCAATCAAGAAGTGTCCATTATTTCTCCAGCTGGACATAACATCCAGTTAATTTTGGGTAGCCTTCTTGGCGCTTGAAAACTGAACTCTAGCAACTAAGATAGCACAGAACTGAGAAGTGAGAGGGGAAGCAGAATTGTATTGGGAGGGCAGCATCCATGTTCCCCCATAAACACTTATCGGGTCAAAAGGATGCTTGAATCTGCGGCCTAGCCTAGTGAATATGTGAAACCTCCTATCAGGGAAAACTAGCTGTAGCTTCTTTTCCATGCTCCCCATTCACCTAGCCTGCCTAGTCTTCCTTTAAAAAATAAAATAAAAAAAAATAAATTGAGGCCATTCAGAACACCTCTCCTCCCCACCAGGGTTGGGAAGCAACTTCAGGGCCTTGTATGCCCTGCAGTCTCCGGTCTCCATTCCCTCCCCCTCAGCGCCCCGGCCCCGGCCCCCCAATCTGACTCTCCCTTGCTTTTCCCTTATCCGGCTTTTTTAGGTCTGGTTCCAAAACCGCCGGGCCAAATGGAGAAAGAAGGAGAACACGAAGAAAGGGCCGGGGCGGCCGGCTCACAACTCTCATCCTACCACGTGCAGCGGGGAGCCCATGGATCCGGAGGAGATAGCCCGAAAGGAGCTGGAGAAGATGGAGAAGAAGAAACGCAAGCACGAGAAGAAACTGCTCAAGAGCCAGAGCCGCCACCTTCATTCTCCTAGCAGCCTGTCCTTGCACAGTACGCCCAGCTCCGACAGTGATAGCGGCGGCGGTGGCCTCTCTCCAGAGCCCCCGGAGCCACCCCCGGGTAAGGGCCCGAGGCCCACCCCCAGCGCGGCCAGCGAGCCCCCGGCCCCCGGCAGCTGCGACCCAGCCTTTTACCCGAGCCAAAGAAGCGGCGCCGGCCTGCAGCAGAGGCTAAGCCGGCTCCCGGATAAGGACTCCTCTTCGTCCTCTTCGTCCTCCTCTTCCTCGTCGTCCTCTTCTTCCTCCTCATCGGACTGCGCTCCGGGTCGAGGCTCCTCCGGCTTCCCCAAGCCCAGCCCGTTCAGCGTAGAGAGCCTATTGTCCGACTCACCTCCACGTCGGAAACCGCCGGCCACTCTGGACTTTGCGCCGGGCCTGCCTTGTGCTCCGAGGACCCTCATCGGCAAAGGACATTTCCTTCTCTATCCGATTACTCAACCCCTCGGCTTCCTCGTCCCTCAGGCGGCCCTTAAGGCCGGGCCCGGCCCCGAGCAGGCTCCTAAAGACGCCCCACCAGCTCCCCCGCCCCCCGCCTCTAACCCTGGTCAGGCCAGTTTCGGGCCAGCTTCGGGGCCACAAGCTTACTCGGGCCCGGGCTCCACGAACTCTCCTTTTGCCAACTGTAGCCCAGACAGCAGCAGCGGGGGCGGTCCGGCGGGGACAGCCCTGACACCCGCTGCTTACAGTAGGGACTCGGCGGAGGGCGGTGGAGCTGGAGCGGGATCTGGAGCGGGTTGCGGAGCAGAAGCAGGTGGGGGTGGGGGAGGCTTTCCCCAGTCGCCCTCTCCTGCACCTCTCCCCCGGGAGCCCAGTCCCTGCGGGGACACGGCGAACTGTAGCGCGACCGAGCCAGGAGGCCCTACGGAGCCTGGCGGTCCAGACTGCGAAGAGCTTGATATGGACTGAGGGTCCAGCTGGCCCAGGCCGAGCTGGGCCGAAGGGGGAGCTGGAGCCCCTGCCCCGAAGCTGAGCAAAGGGCCGCACATCAGGCTCCCACACAACGAATCAGGTGATCGGTTCTAGAAACGGTTTTTTTTTTCCTTCGTTTCTTTCTTTTTTTTTTTTTTTAACAAAAAAAAAAGAAAAGGAAAAAAAAAAAGAAAAGCAAAAAAAGTCTGAATTTCGACCTTAGTAGTAACAGCTGGACTTTGGGGTTCGAACCTCATCACAGATCGAAAACGAAAGAGTGAGAAAGGATAACAAAACAAAACAAAAACCCACAACGAGAATCCTCAACCTTGTAAAATGCAAAAATGTCTAAAAATATTTATATATGTAAAATTTTTGATAAATAAAGCTGGTGAAAACGCAGAAATTCTTCTAGTACCCCTTTTTTTCCCCCTCTAGTTATTTCTCTTATTCACATCTCAGTCCCCGCCACCTCACCTCCTGGTGCTGGGCAGGGTCAAGGGATGGGGATTGGCTAGGAGGGGGTGTCGATGGGAGAAGCATTCTCCTTTTTCTCTCTGAAATACTGAGCCCAATTCTTCCTTTTTGTGAGTGTGTTTTTGTGTCTGTGATTGAACAAATTTATTCACTTAAAGCGCTCCCTTCCCTTCCCCTTACTCCTCCTCACCCCCATCACACACTCACAGGCACACGAGCATACACACACACACAC
>NC_133617.1:478330062-478337987 GCF_048593235.1 Sminthopsis crassicaudata
TGGGCGATCCGCCACAGGTCAGGTAGCAGAGTCTTCATTTAGCCTCTCTGTGGGAAGCACCCACTCACTCCACTCCCTAAAAGGTTTAGAAGGGAGCTGAGGTTGGAGGAGTTCCAGAGCCTTGGACCTAGCGAAGACTGCTGGAGGGCTGCGCCCCGGGCCTTCTGGCTTCTTAGTGCGCTTCCTAACCCGGGTGAGGCGTCAGTGGGTAAGGAGGAGGGGCTGGGGAGGCCGATCTCCCCTCCTTTCCTTTTCTCCTACTATGGAGGCCCAGGAGCTCACCCCATAGATCGTGGGCCTGACACCTCATAAAATGACGAAAGGCAACTCTAAAGACAGTAATTACCAACTTCGGAGGCAGAGGAAATATACGTGTCTTAGCTTGGAAACTGATGGGCAAATAAAATTATGGAAAACAATCCATCAGCCTCTGCATCTGCCATCCCGGGGGCTGGTAGCTGAGCTATAGCTGGTCAGTAAATCAAAGAGTTAAAAACCCTGATCTTGAATTTTCTTTTCGTCCCTTGTCTCCCCTCTCCCCATCTACCCCACTTCTCTCCTATACTACATCTTTCTTTGCTATGATCCCATAAGAGACCTCTGGTCTGAGGTAAACTTTCCTCCACTGGTAAGGGTTAGCCCTGTCTGGTATGTTTAAATCTCCTGGACAGTGATTACAGAACTGACCCGGAGGCTGATCCAGGAAAGGTCCGAGTGAGCGTAAACTGCCACATCACCACAAATTTCCAATCGTTAGCTTTTCAGGACCGCAGAGGCCAGCGCCTCCGAGTTTAGAGTTTGGGAAGCTTGGGTCACACTTTGTACCCGGGTCCTCTCTCACCTTTCTGGACCAGCAGAAGCCTACTTGGGTGGATGAGACCATTCTTTTTATAAGATATGGTATCAATTAAGGGAATTCTGGATACATATACATTGGCCTCTATTTTGTGAAGGGAATTGTCGCTAACCCGGGTGGGCTCAGTTCTCCGGAGTATTGCGGTTGGGGTCTGAAGGCCCCAAGTCCTCTTCCTCACTTGCGGTTCAGTTGAAAGAGAAAATATTCAAATCTGGGAGGAAATAACTTCGGAAACAAAGGTTAGGGTCGGCCAGCTCCAAGTCTAGAATAGTCTCGGAAATGACTGGCCTTGGATTTCCTCTTTACTCGCACAAGATCTATAGCTTATGGACCCCACAACCCGGGATACACACGTACATTCACCACACTTTTTTTTTTTTTTTTTTTTGGCGGCGGGGTGGGGGGGTTGCTGTCCGATGTTCTTCTCTCTCCTTCCTGCTTCATTCTTTCCACCCCTCACTCTCTTTTAAGTTTGCCCGTACCTATCTTTATTTTCCGAGGGGGCTTATTTGATAAGGGATCTCCTTCTCCAGGAAGGAAAATGTAAATTGCCGCATGTGGGTGTAGCAGTAATGAAAAATCAGAGCAGTTAAATCGTAAAATTTGGATTAAGAAGCTTGAATTTAATACACACACAACACATTTATTAAAGCATTAGAATAATTGAAATTTGCTGCTGCAGTAGTCCGATCTGTTTAAATAATTCTATGGGTGTCTTGTTGTGATAAAAGATTATCTGGAATTCTATTAAAGGCGCAGGAGCCTGATTTGTAAATCCTATTTGGGACTTTCAATAACTATCAATAATCTAATCTGCACAACAACCTCCTGCCTCTCAGCTTTATCTGAAAGTTTACAGCATTTCAGGAGCATTTCATAATAAAGCCCAGCAACACAGGAAACCGGCACCTGTCATTCAGGCGGAGATTAAAAAATATTAATATGAGGTAAACGCCACTGGAAAAAGGAGGACAGGCGTTTAAGTGCGAACCCAGATGCGAGGAGAGATTGGGTTTTTGTGAAGCTGATCTCACCTGGAGGTTCTAGCTTTTTTTTTTTTTTTTTTCTCTCTCTCTCTCCCTCTCCCTCTGTCAAAACACATGATTACTGTCTGTTTCTGGAATAATTAACTCAATGAAGGTCTTGGAGAGAGAAGGGTGGGGGGAACCACACGCAATTGACTCCAGTTTCTTCCATGCCTGATTTTCTTGCCTGGATTTCTCTCAGCCAGTTTCATCCTGGGGTCTCCCTCCATTTTTCATCTATTGCAACTTATTTATTTCTTTATTTTTATTCCCGCAGTTCTTCTCAATGTGTTTATAATGTGGTTCCAGAGCTTCACTCCCTTTGTTTACACGCAAAGTCGCTCCTAATTGTGAGCGAATCCTGTTGAGAGAGACAGAGCGAGGAGCCGATTGCGAGCGCCGCGGCTAATTGCTGTTAATTTTGTTTCATTAACTTTATTTACTCTTGAACCCCTTAATTGTTTTCCATTTATTTTTAGTAATTTTATAATGCACTAATAATCCCCCCTCTGTCTGCGGGCGCCTCCCCCTCCTTCCTCTTTCTTATTTCCCTCCCTCTCTCTCCCTCCCTCCTTTTCTCCCTCTCCCCCGCCTTCCCTCTTTCCTGCATTCCCCCCTCTGCGGGCCTAGCGTGGCACACAGACACAACATGAGGCGCCAGGAGAGAGACCTGACTCAAGCAAGCCAGGAGAAACCCTCTCCCGCTTGGCTTCGCCAAGGGCAGGATGTTCTCCGAAGGCGGTTCTGCCTTCTTTTCTCCTTCTGTGTCTCTGGCCGTTGGAAATGTCGCCAGCCACACTTCACTCTTTCTTTGATCCTTTTTCCAACTTGAAGGGCCCCAAAGTAGCAGTGCCAAAGGAGCTCCCCTATCAGGAAGTTCCTGTGTGTGTGTGTGTGTGTGTGTGTGTGTGTGTGTGTGTGTGTGTTGGAAGGGTAAGAGAGCAGAACACAATATAGGCACTTGCCCCCATACCCCGTCCCCATTCTCTTTCCATCAAACAGCTACTACTACTCTCTTTGGTCCACATCCTCCCCCACCCCCCTTGCCTAACTCCCAGGACCCAACCCTGATTCCATTCCGGTTATTAGACAGCTAGCGGGGACTGTCTGCGGGCCGCCTCTTTCCTGCTAATTATCACCTTATGAAAAGTGTTTCATTAAGAAACTCTGCTTTTGATTAATTATCGACAGAATGCTGACCAGAAAGAAATGAAATTAATCTCTGACCCCGTCTGGGTAACACTGAAAATTCATCACATATCCTTTTAATATTGAAACACAGCATAGAATTTTAATAGAAAATATTGTTTTTCCAAACCTCCAGTCTTTATTAATGCCCCTGGGCAGGGAATGATATTGCTGGCAATATAGCAGTCTTTGTTCATTTTAAATTTATTAAACATAATGCACTTCATTTTCAAACATTTTACTGTTTCTTTTTAATTTCACTCAGTGTAAGTACAGAATAAACCCTTTTTAAACATTTAAGATATTGAAAACCCGCATACGAATATATAACATGAACGCTGCGGCCATCAAATAAATTTAAGTAGAAGCAATTGTAATTTTAAGCTCCCAACTACTATCCCCTTCAGACATTAAGACAATTTCTGTAACTATAAAATACGATCATTGAAAAAGATGGAGCTTCAAGATCTAGCTACTTTCTCTCCTCCTCCAGTTCTCCCACTCTCTTCCCCAAAGTAAGGCCATCCTGAAATTAGAGGTGTACTTTTAGCGCCTTCCTAAGTATGGAGCGTCGAGGGAAGTGGGATCCGCAGCTCCCCACATCTCACCCTTCGAACCCCAACTTTTAGAACCTTTTAAGTCATAGACATCTCGCCAAGTTCCTTCCCTCCCTAAAAACAAACAAACAAACAAATAAATAAATAAAATCTTCTGAAAAAAAAAAAAAAAAAAACTTCTGAGAAGTTCATAATTATGCTTCCCTCCCTCCTTTCTGTTGCCCCCTCCCCAACCAAAACAGTTTTCTCCCTAGCACACAATATCTGTCCTATCCCCTCAATCTCCTCCTCCCTTCCCTTCCAGGCCAGGAGGCTGTGAGGAAGCCAGTCTTTTTCTCTCTTCACGGTTCACGCCCCGTTTCCCCTTGCTGCCCAGGTTGGCCTCCTCCCCTTGGGAATGTGTGTGTGTGCGTTCGTGTGTGTGTGTGTGTGTGCAACATGATTTCGGTACTGCCCCAAAGTGGAATGAAGTAGTTACGGAATTGGGAGGAGGGAGTGATCTTGGAGGACTGGACCCACAAACTGATAGGGTTAGATGTCTTCAGTGGAGGACCTGCTTGACAGCACAAATTCTCTTCTCTCCTGATACCTTCTTGTCTCCGTGACGCTTTCCCCTCCCTTTCCAACCTATTTCTTCACCACAGTTGCAAATCATGGCAGAGAAAGGAACTGGGTGTGTTTTTCTCTCCCCTAAATTCAACCTCTCCCCACCACCCCCTCCTCGTCCTTCTTTCCCAAGGAATCCGAGACCCGCGTTTAATGAATCGTGAAGTGTGAGAACTTCCTGAGCAGGGAGCGCCCCTAATGCCAATTCCAGATGTGAAGGGTGAGAGGGGAAGGGGGGGCACTTTTCACCCACCAAAAGACTGGGCCTCAGATCATCACTGCCTGGGCTTTCTCCTCTGCCGCTCCCCATCCTTTCCAGTAGCCTAAAGAGGACAAACCCATCGCTGAATAAAGGGGCCCTCCCTGGTCATCCTGCGCAAACTATCCCGGACTTGAATTGGAAACACGCAACTTCTCCACTGAGAAATTACTCTTTCTATTTCTCTGGCGAGATTGGTGCCCTATTTCACGGCACTGGCAAACTGAATATTACTTTTAAAACACTATGAAATACCAGGTCTTGTCCTCCGAGCTATTTCGGTGGAATTCAATTTTCGCTGAATGGTGAGAGACTCCGTCCTTTCTTTCGGGGGTCTGATAAGTGGCACCGTGAAAAGATGAGGAATATTCACAGGAATTTCCTCTGATGCACGAAATCATAACAGTAGACACACAGTTGTAGTCATATGTATTTCATACTCATCTATGTGCATGTATGCATGTATGTATGTGCATCTATGTCCTCGTGACATACATTGAAGATACAAATGTACCTAAAGGTTAGTTGGAATATGTATTTTTAAGTTCCCAAATTTTCCAATCTGCAATTTAGTTTAGCTTATTTTTCCTTTGCAGTATAGATTTAACCTTCTTTATTACAATAGTCTTTTGTTACTCACCTACAGCAAAACATTACCTTATCTAAGGCGAGTAGCACTAATAGGATAATATACATTCTTTCCTATTCTATCTTACTAGTTTTTAGCTCCCGCACTTAATCATCTTGATTAGACCCCTAGATTGCAGGAAGATATCTTTCCTTTAACCTGCTTGAAAACAAAACAACAAATAATTGTTCTTCCTTCCTCTAAGAAGAGAGCTATGTCAGGCTCAATCTTGCACAACTTTCAGGAAAGTTTCACCTCTTGAGTTTCTGAGAGAGGGAGTTCCAATATACTCTATGCATTACGGTGGAACAATTCTTAGCATTTTTCATACCCTAATGTCAAAAAGACATTATTGTGCCTTTACTCCTTACATGTCTCTTCTCCTTTCCTCCCTTTCTATCCCCTCTCTTCTCCTTCTCTTTTCTCTTTCTGTGTCCTCTTTTCATGTCCTCTCTGGCAGAAGGTGATGGAGCAACAATGATTTTTAATTATAAAGGGAAGCTAATCTCCAATTCTTCCAGTCCTGTTCTCCTGTGTTAAAGAGACTCTAGAGGTAAAATTAACTTAAAAGCCAATTCTAACTCCATGGTATCCAGTGCTTTGGGACTTTCTTTGGGACAGGATAAAACTTAAATGTAAGTTATTCATCACACCTCAAACATACAGAAACACCTTCATGCACACATATGCCATCTAGAAAACAACTCCTGGGTTGGCCGTATCCCCAGATGACCTCATTATGATCTCTGCTATTACAATAAATACTACATTAGTACAACATAACTGGACATTTAAATAAGTAAGGAGAAATAAGAAGGGGTTGTGGTGGAATTAAGAATTTTTTTTAAGAAAAGGAAAAGGAAGGATCCTCTTTTAAGTTATGCTGCATTTTGAGCACACTTCTGCCCAAAGTTCTTTAGGCAAGAAGAAATTGAAGATAAAGTGAATTTGCCATTTATCTGTCAACATTCCCACCCCAGCCACTCCCACCCACCAAGGATTCTCCCCTTTTTCTCCTCCTACTCCCACCCTGTGAGAAGTGAAGCAGGGAAAAGACCCAGATAGATAGTCAAGTAAATAAATAAATAACTGAATTGTGAGTCTCCTATTTTTATGAACCATTTAACTCAAAAATAGACCCCAGGATTCTAGTTTCTGCCCCTGGATTTCCATATCCAGTCACTCAGACCTGCTTATCTTCATGTATGGCTGCCTCATGTTTAACACACAATTACATTTTCTCCCTCCAATTCCATTACAAATGGAATACAGGAGGCATTGTTTGAAGAAATGTACTGCTTCAGTTCTAGTTATGTCCTACAATTTACAGAAGAGTGCCAAGAACACTACAGACTAAAGAGTCAATATCTCCCCCTCCTTCCAAATCTGTGCTCTGAACACACTGAACCCTTTGAAAATGCCTTTCATTTTTATTTACAGTAAACAAATGCTTTCCCAGAGTTAGAGTTTAGACTCCAGAAAAAGATAACAGGCCGATTTAAAGATAATTAATTGCATTAAACTATTGACTAACTACCTAGTTCAATAGTAATTCATTTAGAGAATATTAAAATCGGAGGAACAATAATAAAATTGATGCCAGTTCCCAAGGGAAAGGAGATGGCCAGCAAATTGGATACTTTTCTTAATCTGGCGTAAATAATAACATGTCTGTTCCCACTCTCTCTCAGGCCAATTCCCCTATCATTTATTCCAGACTCAAAAGCCTGTTTTCATAATTGATATCAGTTACTCAATGAGTGCTTTTTCATTTGTTCTTGTTATCCATGATAATTGCAAAGTTCATCCTTTAAGGGTTGGGATTTTAAAAATATTATTATCAATATTTCTATTTCCCTCTTTCAGTATGTCCAGTCCCTCAGACTTTCCTCTAATGACCTCCTTCTCATTGAGGGGAGGAAGTAAGAAGGGAAGTCTTAGATGGACACTCAGTCCCTCCTCTCCTAGAAAGACTAATTTTCCTCATATATGATAATTTGTCATTTTCAGGGTTTTCAACTGACAGTTCTGAAATACTGATACCCCTCCCCCCTTATGTGGTGAATGTTCTTTCTCCCAGTAGATGGGTCTTTCCTATTTACCTCCTTTGTCCTTAATTTCCTCAGGAGAGTTGAGAGTTTAAAAGAGAGGAGGGAAGGGGGGGTGAAGAGGGGAGAGAAAGAGAGGAGAGAAAGAGAGGAAGAGAAGAATGAGAGAGAGAGAGAGAGAGAGAGAGAGAGAGAGAGAGAGAGAGAGAGAGAGAGAGAGAAACAGTTCAAAGCAGTTTCTCAGCTTCCTTTAATAACAGCTGTACTTAGAGCAGTATTGTGTGTTCTGTAGAAATATTCAGTTTGCAAATCCGGTTTTAAGAGCCGCTGCGAAAATCCGTTTTTCTATGAAAGCAGTGGGTGGAAGTGATGAATCCAAAACATCATCTGTGGAAATTATTCCAAGGAGTCAAGCAGATCATTTGGGAGAAAAATAAAAGCTGGATGAAACGGGACACTTGAATTATGCTATCAGTGGCGAGAAAGCCGGGGGTCAATATCTCAGCTACAATGTAAGGGGTTTTAGACTCCCCCCCTTCTTTCCTCCCAGTGACAGATACCTATGTGCAAACACACATACAAAGTAGTTAAGTATACCATGTATTACAGTAATAATTTTATGTATGTGTTTATATTAAATGATATTATGGTGAAACGGAAATAAGTATTTTCTAGCCTTCTAACCTCGATCTAGGTTAACTTTGCAGCTTGCTTTGCACTCAACTTGGGGTCATCCCTACCCGAGGCTTCCCAGCTTC
>NC_133617.1:478338081-478528413 GCF_048593235.1 Sminthopsis crassicaudata
AAATGTGCATAAACATGAAATCTTTCCAATCCCAATCTTAAACTCATCCTCATTTCCATCTCTTCCCCATTCCTATCTGTACCTTTTTCTACTCTAACTCTGCCTTTCCGATGGGACTCTGCTAATCTCTTCCCAGGTCCCCATAAGGTGTGTGTGTGTGTGTGTGTGTGTGTGTGTGTGTGTGTGTGTGTAGGACTCATTGTGATGGGAGCTGCCTGACTCCCTCTCTGAAACTCGTCTCTTGCTCCCTCCCTCCTCACCCATTTGCCTCTTCCTGCATCTTCAGGCCTCAGTTTTTCTGCCTGAATATTGGGGAGAGAGAGAGTGACCACAAAGCAAAAGGAGGTGAAGAGCTGCAGAGAAAGAATCTGCCTGCCGTTATGCTCCATATAACACTTATTATCGAGTATTATCATTATGGTTATTAACAACGCTAATCGGGCCGATTTACTCAGCTAGACCACGTTGCTTACGAGGGTTGCAGCAGTCGTTCCAGGTGCCCTAAGTGTCCCGTCCCGCGAGACTCAGCCATTCGTGGGGAATCGAGGAGGATACAGCCTGGGGGAGAATGGGCGAGAAAGAAGAGGGAGACCAAGCAGATCTTGTCAAGGTCTCATTTATTGATGGAAACAGCTCAAGTTATATAGGGTAGAGCTAGGTGCAATACATGAGGACAAAGTTGGGAGGGGAAAAGGGGGCAGGGGAGAGTAAAGGTATGTGCTACCTGCGAGAAAGGGTATGGGGGGGACTGCAGGAAGGAGCAGACATTCCAGGAGGAGGAGGGGAAGAGCATCCTGTGGTTACAATTCTTATCTGAGTCTAGGGTCCTTAAGCCCTGAGACATCTCTGTGGTTAATACAATATCATGGCTATGTGTTTACAAGTGTGGGGGTCGTTCACTTCTCTAGCCAACTGGTCGCCATCTAATGCTAGATGCAAAGTTTATGGTCTGGTAATATTCCATGACTATAGTTCCCGTCACCGACACCTAAGTGACAGAAAACTTTAAGGAGAGAATGGTTGGGAGAAAGCCAGGGGTGAAACAGGACAGCATCTGCATCTGTGTTGCGGGGGGACCTAAACGGCCAGAGATGAATCGGTTGATTGTTTAGCTGTTTTGACCTAGCTGGAGTTTGCAACTTGCAGGCTTTGTAAACAGCTGGGATTGGTTCAAGACTCCAAAAGCACCTCCCCCAACCAAAGGCTGAGATCTAGGGAAAGGGACAGTCAAGACTGAGAGAATCAATGGATAGTATCAGTTCAGGCCTCCTCCAGAATCAAAAAGGCTCAAGTACATAAGAAACGGGTTCTTGAAAAGGGAGCACTCAGCTGCATGTGCCTTGGTGATTCAGGCAAAAGCAAATGTCCTTTTTCTTCCCACTCTCCACTCCCCTAAAACTAGGTGATGACTTAATTTTAATTTGGAATAAACATGGACTTTTCCTAGAACCACAGCAGATTAGGCCTGGAAGAGATCTTATAGATGGTGAATTAAGTCAAACTGTCACCTTTGATCGCAGTGGAATAGCTCAGGAGCCATCTCACCTAATTCCTCTTATTTTATAGATAAGTAACAGGCGGGTCTGACTAAACAGCACACAGGTAGTTAGCATGAAAGGTGGGGTTTGAACTGAGAACTCTTGACTTTAGAATCTGTATCCATCAATGCAGATGACTTTTCAAGTTGATTTTTCTAGTCCTTACTTCCTTTTTGAGCTTTCAGATCAGATACTCCAATTGACTAGAGGATGTGTTAACCAGGACTTATCAAATGTCCTAAACCCAGTTTTTATTATCTCCTCCCCACCTTTACCCTAAACCCACTCCTTTGGCTGCTGATTATTTCTTTCTGTGATATCACTAGTCTCCCATGTGTGAAACCTTGCATTTTTCCTTATCTTCTTTCCTTTTCATATTCAACCACTTGCTCAGTGTCCACAGCATAGCCTCTCTCTTATCCATCCCCTTTCCAATCTTGCTGTCATCACCCTAGTAAAAGACTTCACTATCTCCAGTCTGAGCCATTGTGAATTCTCTTAAAAACTTTCCCACCTTTATTTTCTTCTCCCAGTAATCCAGAGTTTACATTCTGGGGCTCCTGAACTTTTTTTTTTTTTCAGAAAATTTATAACTCAATATTAATATTAGTTTTTTTTTATAATCTTATATCTTACATTTTATGCATTTAAAACATAATTCTGAAGATTCCATAAGGTTCACTAGATTGACAAAAGGGTCTATGGCACAAAAAAGGTTAAGAACTCCTCCTTGAAGGCTGATTTTAGAAAAAACCTGAACTGATGCTGAGTGAAATGAACAGAACCAAGATAACATTGTACACAACAACAAGATTATGTGATGATCAACTGTGATCAACTTTCAACAATTTGTTGATTCAAGGCTATTTCAAAAGACTTGGGATGGAAAACGCCATTTACATTCAGAGAGAAAATTATGAAGATTGAATGTGGATCAAAGGATAATATTTTCACCTTTTTTGTTTTGTGTTTTTTTTTTTTTTTTCTTTCTTATGATTTTTTCCCCTTTTCTGGTCTGATTTTTCTTGCACAACATGACAAATATGGAAATATATTAAAAAAAAAAGGATTGCAATCTTTTTTTTCCTTTTCTTTTCTTCTTCCTTCCTTCCTTTCTTTCTTTCTCTCTCTCTCTTTCTCTCTCTTTTTCTCTTTCTTTCTTCCTTCCTTCCTTCCTTCCTTCCTTCCTTCCTTCCTTCCTTCCTTCCTTCCTTCCTTCCTTCCTTCTTCTTCTTCTTTCTTTCTTTCTTTCTTTCTTTCTTTCTTTCTTTCTTTCTTTCTTTCTTTCTTTCTTTCTTTCTTTCTTTCTTTCTTTCTTTCTTTCTTTCTTTCTTTCTTTCTTCTTCTTTCTTTCTTTCTTTCTTTCTTTCTTTCTTTCTTCCTTCTTCCTTCCTTCCTTCCTTCCTTCCTTCCTTCCTTTCTTAAGAACTCCTGCTTAAGTCTAAACCATCCTTCACAAAACTGAGTCTTTCCTAACATAGGTCACAGTGTCCAGCATGTAGTAAGTGCTTAATAAATGCTCATTGACTGATTGGTCATGTTACTCCTCTGCTTAAAGCCCTATAATGGCTCTTCTTTGCCTTCTGGGGTAGAATTCAAAGCCTTTAATCTTTCAATCTGATACCTCTCATTCCACCTCTTCCCCTCCTTTTTAATTTACTAAAAAAAGTTTTATTGTAGGTAGAATGGACTTGTTTAGATGATTCCAGTTTTATTGACAATGTTCAAAGAGTCATACTCTGCAGTAAGTCAGACATAGACCTTGTTCTTTCCATCATGCTGATCAGTATATTGATATCATAGAGCTTCTTTATCTCCTTAACTGATGCACATTTTGAGGGGGTCTTTATGTTTAAAATGAAGACCAGAATGTTGTCTTCAGTCTCCTTCACTCTATAGTTAAGGGAAACTTAATGATGGTATAATGATCAAGCTTGTTTCTCTTAGGAACAATTTTCAGAGGCTATTTGGGCTGCCCTTGAAGTCTTGATGTCTTCAGTGGCAGAAGGTGGAGGACATTCAGATACTCTTTTTGTGGCTATAGATATACCCTTCAATGTTGTCTTCCTGGCCTTTAGATTTGATTTCTGTCTTTTGAGGGAGTCACTTCCTTCTTTACTTTCAGTGCCTTCTTGGGGTAAAGACTTCATTCCACCTTTCCAACCTTATCTCAAATGTATCCCTGTATATATTCTATACTACAGAATATGCAGACAATTTTCTGTCCCTGGTCCCCTCAAATATGCCTCAAATGTCACTTTGCTCCCCTCTATCTTTCCTTCAACAAATAGTTGAATTCCTGATCTTCCTTTAATACCCAGTTCAAATACTACTTCATCCATGAAAACTTGTCTAATTTCCTTAGTTAGTGATGATCTTTCTTCTTGCTTGGACTTGGAATCAGTTTGTTATGCTAGTCAGTATTATTTTGTATTGTAATTATGTGTCAAAAAGGCTTGGAGTTAGGAAGAACTGACAAATATGGCACATGAAATATGCTGTCACATACCAATTATTGAAATATTTTACTGAAACAAAGATGGACAATTTCAGGTGCTTTATATATTCAGAGGTAGCTACCTGAGTTCTC
Source organism: Sminthopsis crassicaudata (assembly GCF_048593235.1). NCBI lineage: Eukaryota > Metazoa > Chordata > Mammalia > Dasyuromorphia > Dasyuridae > Sminthopsis > Sminthopsis crassicaudata. Next base: position 478,342,210 of record NC_133617.1, read on the forward strand.
TCTTCTGCAGCTTCCATATAGCTGGCAGTATGTAAGTGATTAATACAATTATGGTAATAAAAATTGTTAATAGTATGTAATTACTTCTTAATAAAACAATGAAAAGTGGAATATGTTGGATTGGATCTAATTTTTTTTCAGGGAAAAAATTAAAATATTTGTAGTTGTTAAAAATATTATCTCAGCTTTATATAACCAGGGTAAGTCACTTAATTTCTCTGTCTCTTTTTCCTCATCTGTAAAATGGCATAGTAATAGTTTTTACTTCACAGGATGGTTGAGGATCAAATGAGATAAAATATATAAAACACTTTCCCAACCCTTAAAACTGTATATTTGGTAACTATGTGTTATGTCCTTACATTTCAGGAAGGTCAGTAAAGGAGCTTATCTAAAAATGTATCTCCCCCAGAACAATGCTTCATACATATTAGGAGCATAATCAATGTTTGTAAATGTGACTATGAAAGAGAAAACAGGTATAAAAGGGTAAGGTGAGTCTAAATTTGGTATTCTGAAGCCTAGAGGAAAAGGAGGGGGTGGTAACTAAGCAGCCAAGGAAGCACAATGGATAGGGTATTGAATTTGGATTCAGAAGACCATAATTTGAATCCTTTTCAGTCATTTCTTAACTGTATCATGATCCTGGGATCATTTAGCTTTTCTCAGCCTCACTTTCTCCATTTGTAAAATAGCAACTTTCCTATAGGGTTGTAAGGATCAAATAAAACAGCATATGTAAAACACCTTAAAATATTATTTAAATGCTAACTATTATTGAAGAAAAGAAAACCTTTAAATTGTCTTCAAGTAGTTAATGGGATTTAGGTTGGAAGAAGGATCAACTTTTTTTTTTCCTGTTTGACCCTAGAGGGTAGAACAATAGATAGAAGCTCCAGGAAGGTATATTTGAAACCAATTTAAGAGAAAAGTTCCCAACAATTAGAATTACTCCAAAATGGAATAGTCTGCCTTTAGAGAGAGTCTTCTCCTTACTAGAAGTCTTCAAGAAAAAGGCAGGTAAAGAAATTAAGCATGGCTTTTGAGGTCTCTTCCAATTTAGTAAATTGGAAAGTCTTTTAATCTCTCTGAATCTCAGTTTTCTAATCCATAGAATGGGAAAAATAAACATTTGCAATGCCTAACTCACAGTCTGTCAATAAGCATTTATTAAGTACCTACTATATACCAATCAGAGCAAATAGGTGATAGAGTGGTTACAGAGGTGGGCCTGAATTCAAATTTGCCCTCAGACACTTACTAGCTATGTGCTTTTGGGTAAATCCCTTAACCCTGTTTGTCTCAATTTCTTCATCTGTAAAGTGAGCTAGAGAAGGAAATGGCAAACAATTCCAGTATCTCTGCTAAGAAAGCCCTGAACAATAATCCCAAGTATGTCTGTACAAGATTTTCCACAGAGTAGGCACTTGATAAATATTTGGATTGAATTGCTCTGTGGGACAACTAAGGAGGGAGAGTAGTTAGTGTTTGCTTGCCCTTAGGAATTTATAGCTTAAAATTAAATCACACAAGTAAAATAATTACAAAACAACCACAGTTACTTAGCAATTCACTTATGTTGTGGCCGTTTAGAGGAGGGAAGAGGTTAGTATGGGCTGGACTTGCACAGGGATTTAAGGCTTAGGGTTTAGATAAAAACAGAGAAGAAAGTTCATTCCAGGCAAGGGGAATAGCAGGTGCATTCAGGTCCTTCAGCCAAGAGTTGATCTCGAATCCTTTCCATTGTACTAGTTTCTTCCCAGTCTTCCTCCTACCCCTTCTCTTATGCTGGACCAGAGTCAAGGAGAATCAAGTTTTTTAATCTCCAAGTTTTGGCAAGTACCAATCCTCCCAATCTGTGTTCCTTGGTTCCTTTTCAACAGGTTACCATAGCCTTGGAGAGCTTCAGATCCTGTTTCGAAAGCTCTAGGAACAATTGACAGCCAGTAAGCAAGACAGAAGCTACAATCATTCTAGTTCAAGTGCACATCACCTTTTGCCTACTTTGTTTCCTTACCTTCACCCTCTACTCACTCCAAACTATCCTCCATGTAGCTATCAAATGGATAATTCTATATTATAGGTCTGACCATATTAAGAAGCTACTCTTGCTCCCCATTGCTCTTAAGATAAAATGTTAGCTCCTTCATAAGTCCTTTAAAGTCTAGTATCAGACTATCTTTTCAGACTGAAACCACAAGCTACCTTCCCTCACACATGTTCTTTTCTTGGGATTTGGTCATTTGGGTTTTTTGTGTGTTCTATCTTTCCTATGTTTGAACAGGCTCTTTCTTGCTTATTGGTAAAATATTTTCCTTCCTTATCTCCAACTTCTGGGATCTGTAGTATCCTTCAAAGGTCCAATCTAGTGCTACTTCTTTAAACTTCTCTGATCCCACAAATTGGTCAGGTCCTCTCCATCTCACTTAGAAATTACTTTCTCTTTTGGAAATATTATGTAATTTTTGTATCTGTCCTCCCTTTCTCCTGTTCCTTTTGTGTGCCCAACAAGTCTAAACATACTTATGTCAGTAATTTTAGAAAATGTTTCTTTTAGCAATTTTCATAAACTAATTAGGGGCTAGTATTGGAATGCAATATATCCTTTATACTCCTGCCTCCCTTCTCAGAATGTAAACTACTTGAGGAGAGGCACAGTTTTATTTCTGTCTTGATCCCCATTCTTATTCTATAGTAGAGTTTAGTAAATGCTTGTGGAATTGAATTGTGTTAATTATAAATAAATTTTTATATCTTTTGGCTTTGCATCACTTAAATTTCCCCACATATTTATTTTTTTCCTTTGCCCACCCCATAAAACAAAAAAGTTTTGTTTTATTTTGTTTTAAGAAAGAAAAAGTTAAAAAATCAGCCAAACCATCAATACATTAAAAAAAAAATCTGACATTATATGTCACTTTCTACACTCCTGGGCTACTCCTCCCACTTCTGTCTTTTCATATGTTTTCTATGGAACCAAATTTTTTCTTTATAATTTTGCAACATTCATTTTTGATTACTTCATAGTTGTTCTTTATTTACACCGTAGTCATTGTGAATATTGTTTTCTTGGTTCTTCAATTTTGTTCATTTATATCTTTCCACCTACCCCAGTTGAATCGAATTACAATTTGTAATCTCTCACTAGTAAGATTTGAGAAGGAGTTAGGTTGGGAAATGTTTGGTTCTTATCTGAAAGCCAATATTTCCACTACTACAAGCACCATGGTCAATGGTAGAGATGACTGTCAATTAACAAGTATTTAAGCACTTTTACTGTGCTAGGTGCTTGAGAGTACAAAGAAAAGCAAAAACCAGCTCCCTGCCTTCAAGAAACTCATATTCTAATGGAAGAGATAATGTAACTAACTAGGTCCTTTCTTTGCAAGTCATTCATTGGAGGTAAAGTTCTTGCTTGTTCAGAAATAATTTCAGTGGCCTTGAGAGATTGCCTACTCAATTATCCTGAACTTGAATATCCAGTTTGTGAATCTTCTCATCTTTCTATTTTGTTGTCTTCTGTTAGCCACCACTATAGAAGATGGGTGAGGAAAGAGAAGAGAACGCTAATAAATCTACTGTAACACCTGATAATTGGGTAGAGTTTTATTTTTTTTCTCAAAGCATCTGTTATTTCATTTGATCCCAACAGTAATTTTGAGAGGTGTGTGGGTGGTAATGATGAGAAATGGAGGAAGGTATTATTATTCCCAATTCCAGATAAGGATATTGGAGCCTAGATAGTTTAAGTGACTTTCCAAGGTCATGTAGCAAAATAATGGCAGAGTCAGGTCTAGAATTCTAGTCTCCTGATTTGTGCTTTCCAATACACCAAAGACCTTCCCATCTGGATACTTGTTAGCAGCTCTGGTACAAGGCTTTGGTTGGCTGGGGTAGGAGAGTAAAAATACAATGAAGCAGTTGTTTAATCTTCCTCTGTATGATCTTCCTTAGCTCTCAAAATATAGAGGACTTAAATTGGGGTAAAAAATCTGTTTGCCAACACTTTCACCTATGCTTCTCAACCCATATCAATGTCAAAACTGGAGGGAGATCTAATGGTAGCAGCTGGAAGAAAATGGGGAAAGGTTCCTATATCTCTACTGTCTGACTTGAATTTAGATAGATTTCTTCTAGATTCTGATTCTGTATAATTTGTTCAGCTCTTGACTGGATGTTTGTTCTGTGATCCTCAAAAACATGGATCATTTTTCATTTTCTAAGGGGAAAAGGAAGGGAACAAGAAGGTTGTAAGTACCATTTATTAATATGCCATGAGATGTACAAGTATCTCCTTCGAGCCTTACAATAAACCTGGAAGGTAGATGATATTATCACTCCATTTTACAAATGGAGAAACTGAGACCATAACTTGAGTTAAGCAACTTGGCCAAGGTCATAAAGCTAGAAAGTATGTGAAGTAAGACTCAAATTTAGATCTTCCAGATATCAGTTCTAGTACTCTATCACCTGTGCCACCTATTTAAAGTAGCTATTTTAATAATAACTAGCATTTATATAACTCAAAGTTTTATAAATCTTTTATTAATAAAAACTAAGTATGAAAACTTTAAAAAACAATTATTATTCCCTATGAATTCCCTTTCCCTTTGTCTTACCATTAGCCAAAAGAAATCCATACATTGACAGTTGTGTACTCCCTCCTACCTTAAAATCCACCACTTCTCTGCAGAGAAGAGTAAGACATTGCTTCACTTTCAGGTGATCACCTACATCTTGAAGTAGCTGGTCCATATTCTCGTTCCTTGGGAGAATTCTGTCCCTGGTGGTATTAGGTGTTTTTACTCCTGGGACCCTTCCCAACCTTTAGTCAGTCTGCCAGGGGAAAGGCAGTTATCCAATTCACCTGTCTGCCTGTGCCCCATTCTTCCTGCCTTTATCTTATCTGCCATTCTTTCATTCAATGGATGTCTATATCCTGGAGATTATTATTTCATAAATCAAAAACCCATTTGAACACTGGAAGAAAGGCCTGATGTGTCATGGAGGCAGGGGCCCTGTGGAAAAGAGGTGGTGCATTGTGTTGGATGATGCTCCTGACTTTTAAATGGCAGATTATGTAAATATGGATTATGTAGTTTGGGCTCAGCTCTCTCTTCCCCTTTCCTTCTTTCCTCCTCTGCCCCAGCACACAGCAAGTATTACCACAGATCTGTGGATTTCCTTAGAATCTAAATGAGAGGCACTTAATTCTCAGGCAAATTTCTATTTATCTGTGCTTTGCTGTTGAGCTTAAGCATTCAAGTAGAATCTGCTCTGCCAGGAATGAGAAGGACAGCCCTCTATAGTAGAAAGAGCAAACGAAGACCTTAGTTTGAACCCTACCTCTGACCTTTACTACTTGCTTGTCCATGGGCTAGTGATTTAATTTCTTTGAAACTCTGTTTCCTTATCTGAAAAATGGGGACAATAGTATATGCCTTACAGGTGTTTTGAAAAAGTCAAGGGGCAGCTGGGAGGTTCATGGATTTTTTTTTTTTTTTTCAAAGAATCATAACTCTCTTCCTGGAGGAAAAGAACAAATTCTTCTTTTTGACTGTAATGTGTAGGTTTTTGGTTTCATGAGAATGTCAATGGGATGTTAATATATAAACTCCAGAAACTTGATTAACTGGAGCTCATTTAACAGGTATTTTCAATTGTGTTTTCTTTTTCATTTATGAGAGATATATTACACACATACATATATATACCACATAAACACACACACATATATGTATACATATTACATAAGCACACAGACATATAAGAACAGAGATTTATTGTTAATATACAGAGAACATGGTAGGGGTCAATACACTTGGCTCAGTCTCCCAAAATGTCTGCTACCTTTGTCCTGGATAGTGATAACTGACCAAACTGGTGACCCTGATGACCAGATGGCCCTCCCCTCCAAATGAATGACCAAAAAATGGTTTAGTTATCCTGTTGACTAAATTGGGGAAATGGACTCAGATGCCCTAGAAAAATTTTCAACAAAAAGAACAAAACTAGAATTTTACTAAAGGGACTGATGGAAATGCAGGTTATGATCTTGAAAATAAATGTACATCCAACTCAAAACTCAATATGCATTTGTGTAAGACTTTCTTCATTTTTGGAGAAGCCAATGTGTAGAGTAGTCAGCACTTCCATAGAAGACCTGCTTTTCAGAGTCTTTCCTTTCAGGAATTGTCCCTGAAGAGGATTTAAAATTGGCTATCATCTTTCTCAAAGCTGGAGACCAAGAGATCAGAATATACTTTCTCTCATGCTCTGGATAACTTTGCTCCTCATGTAGATAAGGGATACTGAACAACCAGTCTCTGTCAATGAGAAGGGTCTTGTGTAAATGACTTTTGCACTCTGGATTACATACAAGAGAAGGGAGCAAGATCAAATAAGTAAATAGGAATAAGAATGTGGCTGGTCTTAACAAAAAGAGTATTAGAAGTGCTAATATTCAGGTCAATGAGTCAATCTGAGGACAACAAAAGGTTTGTGATTTTCTCTTTAAGTACTAGGAGAAAATGAAGGATGAAAGAAAGGATAGCTCTTTTTTCTTGGCATAGATAGAATGATGAAGATTGGCAACAGAAAAAGGCAAAATGGCTCAAATTTTTTATTGTTTATCTTTTCTCTGCCCAGAAGAATGATATTCACTGTGGAAATGACAAGAATGACTAATGGAGTAGATACTCAAAATAAGTAATACAAAGTGAACAACTAGTTACTCAACTGACCCAGTTGAACTGAAAATACTGGCAGATCTGATTTGCTGACCTACTGTCAGGAATATTTGAAATATTGTAGGAAATGGGATAAATTTTGTCCTGATTAAAAAAAAGAATATCTAACTATACATCATCAAGCTTGACTTCAATCCCTCTGGAAAACTGAAAACTGAACATTAAAGAGATGATTAGTGGACATCTGGAGAGGAAAGCAGTGATCACAAAGAACCAGCACTGTTTCATCAAGAACTCGTCATGCCAGACTAACTCTATTTTTTCTCTTGACTGTGTTATAAAAATATTAGAAAAGGGGAATTCTACAGATATAGTTTACATAGATTGGAGTGAAGAATTTTTTAAGTCTCATAATATTTTTGTAGAGAAGATAGCCAGATATATGGACTAGAAGCTTAAAGTACAGTCAGTATGAACAGTCCATTGTCATTGTGATGGAGATCACCAGGAGAATGTCCAAGAGAAATATGCTTGGACCAGGGCAGTTTTACATTTTTATTATATTTTTATTTTGTTTTAAGTGACTTAAAGTTATAGATTACATGATCAATAAATATGCAGATGCCACAGGACTGAGAAGAATGGTTAACACATTGTATGACAAGATCAGAATCCAAAAAGATCTTAACAGGCTAACACATTGAACTGAATCTATTAAGATGAAATTTAGTAGAGATAAATATTTTATATTTAGGTTAAGGAAGTCACTTTCCCATCATCCCAAGCCATGCTGTCCTCTGCCCTCTGTCCTACCTCTTACTGTCTAATACTATTTTCCCAAATTAGTTTTTTTTCTCTTATTAGATTGTAAACTTCTTGAAGACAGGGACTGTCTTTTTTGGTTGTATTAGTATCTCTAGTTCTTAGTGCAGCATCTGGTATGTATTAATCTATTAATTTTCATTCATTTTCATTTTTCATTCACAAGTACAGGATGGAAGGCAAGGAGAGACATCTGGTTGTCTGAAAACAATCTCAGAGTTTTAGTGGATTGTAAATTCAATATGAGCCAGCAGTTTGATGTGGCAGCCAAAAAAGCTAAGCCATATTGGACTGCATTTGGAGAACATAGGTTCCAGGCATAGGGAGCTGATAATCCTCTTGTACTTTGTGGTAGGCAGACCACATCCATAGGTATGCAAAGAGCAGAGTTCAGGTGGGCTGCTGTTGCTTGCAGGAGCATTCCCACTGAAGAAGGCACATTGAATGAGAATGCTCCTTTAGTATGTTCCACGGCCCTATGGTACATGTTTAGTTCTGGGCACCATAGACTTAACAAGAACATTGATAAACTATAAAATTTCCGCAGGAAGAAAGACAGGAAGGTGAAGGGCCTTGAGTCCATTTCTTATGAGAATTAGTTAAAGGAACTGGAGAAGTTTAGCCTGGAGAAGAAAAGACTCAGGAGAGATATGATAACTGTCTTCAAGTATTTGTAAAGCTGACATGTGGAAGAGAGATTATATTTATTTTATTTAGTCTCAAAAGACACTGGTAGGAGCAATGAAGGGAAGTTAGAAGAGGAAAATTTAAATTTGATGTCAGGAAACATTATCTAACAACTATAGCTATCCAGGAATGGAACAGGCTGTCTGAGGAAATGATTAAAGACTTCCTTATTAAAGTTCTTCAAGCAGAAACTGGATGACCAAGGTCAATCTATAGTAGCCATTCCTTTCCAGTGCAGGTTGGATGAGGCAGCTGCTGAAGCCCTTTCAACTTTCCATCTGTCATTGTTACAACTCCCACATGGGCAGAGCAAACATGGAGATAAATTGAGAGAAATAGTTCCTGTCCTCAGGGAGCTTACAGTGTTACCACATACTCAGTGGAGAATAACTATAGAAGCATAGAGCTGAACCATAGGCTGAAATCTGGCTTTTAACTCCATTCCCTCTTCTCTGCTCACATCAATCTCCTCTTTCCTCTGATTTTAGTCAGAAGAACCACAAAATTAGTTTTTTTAAAATTACCCCTTCAATTTGTTGCTAATCCCCTAACTCCCTTTAATTAAGTCAATGGTAGTTTAAATGGTTCTAAACATCTTTTGGGGGATTATATATTTTAATCATCATTATCCAATGAATATTTGATTATATAGAAAGTCATCATATAATCAAGAGTAAAAATTATAATCCAAAAAAAGCATTTAATAACACTTTAAATGACGGGTATTTGATAAAGGGCATTAGAGGATTAAAGACTGGATTGAAAGGTGGGCTTCAGATTCAAGGACTTCAAATACCTTTTTTATTTTGAAAAGAAAAATTCCATAATTTATTAAACAAAGGAAAGAAAAGCAGAAAATAAGGTTGGCGAGTGCTCTTTCCTTTTTTCTTGAGTAACAAGGTGTCCTATTTGAACAGCTGCTTTGGAAATAGTGGTTTTTTTTCCTTAAATAAGTATTATTTGATTTTATGATGTTTTGACCGAGTTTGACAAAAGCCCTTGAATAAGGTTGACTTTATTCCTTGACTATCAGTGATCTCCTGAGGACTGCATTTGAATTGAGTTCTGATTATGACCTAATCACATTGAGACTTGGAGTCCAGAGAGCTTGGGTTCCAGTTTTTTCTCTGTTGTTCATTGACTATGTGATTTCAAATAAGCCTAAATCCCCCCATCTATAAAATGAAGGTAATTGTATTTATTCTTATAGTTATATACTTTTATTTTTAATTATATTTTATTTACTTATACTTATACTCATTTTACAGGGATATTTTGATGAGAGTTCTTTTTAGGCTTTTAAATGCTACATAAAAGTGAGTTAATATTATTATACATATTCCTAGATTTTTGGGTCAGTTTGGAAGCAGATTTTGGATGATTTCACCTTAAAAGTGTGTTTATACTCTTTCTGTTGTGTGTGGATATAACCTCTCTGTCTTCTTTATTTCCCTTTTTCCTCCAAAGCATGACTTTTATAGAGTACTGTTCACTGAATCCATTTTCATGCTGAAGGAGATGAGCAGACAATACCAAACAGTAGGTGAATTTAAAAATTAGATTTTGTTTTAGAATGCTTATTTTTTAGATTAATTCAATTCTGCTTTTTTTCCCCTCTCACCTCTTCTCTATCATACTCCACATCCATTAGAAAGAAAAATGGGAAAAAAAACCCAACGCTTGTTAAAAAACATGCATACATGGACCCATTCTACATTGACCATGCTCTCCAAATGTCTATTTTGTACTTTTCAATCCATTAATTTTTTTATAGGGTGGGTAATATGCTTCATAATTGGTCTTCTGGAATTGATCATTGCCTTGATCAGAATTCTTAAATCTTAAAAAACTTTTTCTTTTTTGTAATACTGTTTTTATGGTATAAATTGTTCCAATGATTTTGTTCTCTTCACCTTGTATATACAAGTGTTCTGAAGTTTCTCTGAAACTATTTTGCTGTGCATCATTAATATTTCCTTCTTAGACAGTTCATTTTTTGACAAATAGGAAAAGTTAGAAGAAACCTTATATAACAGCTAGTCCCACCCAATTTTTAGAACTGGAGAAACTGAGTTACAAAGGGATTAGGTGGTTTGGCCATAGTCATACAACATGGCAGAGACAGATCTAGAACTTGGGTCTAGTCTCCTAGATTTAGAGCCTTGTTTAGTCTCCTTTATACTGCATCTTAACTTTCCTAAGGGCGCTATACTGGGTGGCCCCATTGATATTACAGCTGAGTCAAATATTTGTTGTGGACAAACCATAATCAACTTCTCTGTGGAGAGACAGGAACTGATTCCATTTCAAACTGAACCCCATAGCACACTTTGGAATCTATGGAGCAAATGTTTCTACTTTTTCCAACCAACAAAGGCTGCTGTGAGGCTCTCCATTTTCCATTTGTCTGGAGGATGAAGGGAGTATTTTTTCTGTGGTCCATTCTTTTTGAATGTCCCTTGCATCTGTCTCAAGACATATTTTGTGTCTTTCTCTTAAAAAAGAAAAGAAAAAAGAAATCCCTTGAATTTCTGTGGCTTTTGCAAAAGAACAGGATGAGCTCAACAGGATAATTATCCTAAGACAGAATAATGACAGTGAGCTTTTGGCGAATATGACCTAGCAATTTGCTGGTTCCACTGTTGGGTTGTTAGGAGTGCTAGGAACTAGGAATGTGAAAGGAATACTTGTACTAAAGACCTCATCTAGTAGTGAATCCCTTTCCTCAGCCCCCTTTGGTTGTAAACAACTACTTTATTGCTTCCCTGAGGTTTCCTGTACAGTGCAGTCTGGCTGACCTTTATTTTAAAGACCTCTACTATCATACAAGTGATTTTTATTTTAGGCCAATGTCTAGGGGTCTTGTTCAAGGTAGGTTTCCATGTGTTTATTTAGTATTTTTTAAAGAGCTGACCATTGCTGGGGTATGGAGGGAGCAAAAACACCCTGAATGTTGAATAGAATAGTTATGAAGATTATGTATTGCAGGTATACTCATTGGAATATTAGAAGGAAATTATCTGGAAAAAAAAAGCAAATACAGTAAACTTCATTTTTATAGCACTTTTGAGTTTTACAAAACACTTTCATCATGACAATCCTATGAGGTAGGGGATACAAGAATTATGCTTAGTACCAGAAAGAGCTGTGCCTTCATTGTCATAGGGAGCTCCCAGTGCCGGATTCTTTCCACCAATATAGACTATAGCTATGATTTAAGGAAGCTGTTAGTGAGACACTTTAGGAAGAGAAAGATCAAATAATTTGATCATATATTAAGAGTCAGAGTAATAATTTGAACTCTGACAATAAGTTTAGCATTTTGGTGACTACATCATACTGCTTCTATCTCATTGTTTTTAAGTTTGGGGCTGGACTTCTGATTTCAACAGTCTACAAAGTTCTGGGTGAGGATTCCCTCTGCCAATTCAGTGAGCATCTTTTCTACAGCTTATAGGTACAGAGAGTTGCCTAGAGACAATGGGAAGCTAAATTACAAAGCCAGGATATGACTTGAATCTAGAGATGAGTCTTGAACCCAGGTCTTTTTAACTCCACACTCTGTTCTCTAGTCATTATACCACACTGCATTTTACCCCTCATCTTTTAGGCAAGGGGACAGAGTCAGAAAAGTCCAAAGGTGACCACTTAGCTAGGTAGCACCTTAAACTCTTGTATTTTCCCCTCTATAATTGTCACATCTGGTTTTCACCCTTCTCTTGCACCCCTCCCAAGCTGATGTTGGGCTGTTGAATTTGTGTCAGCCCAAGTGTGTGGCTAGACAATTCTCAGGGCCTCTCCAGCTATATTGACGTCTGCTGAAATCATTTGAGACAAAGTTACTGCACACGCATTAGAGCCACTTTTCAGAGTGAAACATCTGTCATTTAGTACTATGATGCTACGGGGATAGCACTTTAGAACAATCTCGTTGGATTTAATTTATTTTCTTCCAAATACTACAGATAGATTGGCTAGTGCTTAGGTGTTCTGTTCTTTGGATTGTGGCTCCTTCTGCACTGGAGCATGACCTACCCCAATTCCTCCCAGCCTCTGTCCTGTCCCAAATGTGGGAAACGCCCTGGCACAGCCTGATACTACAGTCTTAGCTCCATTCAATGGGATTTGGTATTTGTTATTTTTTTCCTAGTTTAAACCAAACTCTGGAAAATCATCTGGGAAAAGCACCATCCTGGTAGCTCCCCCTCAGAAGGGTGATCTATATCCTTTTTCCTGCCCCCAAGTTATAAAGCCTGGCCAAGAAAAGGAAAGGATATTACTGTGATGGAGCATCAAAAGGAAAAGCTTAACACCATAAATGATACTGGCTTAAAGGAAGAGTCCCGATTTGTACCTTTACCAAACAATTGGAATTGGAAATGTACCTTTACCAACAATCACTTAGAATTCTGACTAATTTCAATCCCTGTTGTGTTTTGTTTTTTTAGCCACAAAAGGTATATTCTATTCATTCATTTTATTCATTCATTCATTAATTCACCAACTAGACGAACTTATGAGGCTAAGAAACTAAGAAGTCTTAGTTCCAGCTCTTCTATTAACTCATTTTATGTCCTAGTTCTTCTACTAACTTGTTTTGTGGCTTTGACCTACAATGAAGATGAATCATTATCCTAGGTCCACCTAAATCATGGGATTTAGATCAGGTAGGAATGTTAGGTGGGGTACCTGAGTCCAACCCTTGCATTCCTCAGGTGAGAAAATCTGGTACAGAGAGGAAAGTGACTTTTCCAAAATCACACAGGTAGTATCAGAGTCAAAATTTATACTCACTCACTCTACTGCCAAGACATTTTTCTTCCATTCTAATCCTCAACAAAGAAAAGATGGAGTTAAGAAACTTACCTCTCCTCATGAGAAGCATTTCTCCCGGGGGTCTATATAATCTTCTAGACTTAGTGGGAGGATTGCTGACTCCAGAAATGCATGATACACTTTTATGTTTAATTTTCATTATTGCCATTTTCTCCATCACTTTCTCAAGTCTAGAAATTAACAAGACAATAAATCAAGCCCCAATTTGTAACATTTGCCAACTTCTAAAGTGTAGATGTGCACCAGAAAATTTAATAGTCAACTTTCATGAGCTGATATGAACTGACTATATCACAATCCTGCTTTTAGCATTAACTTAAGGTTAAGGCTTCTTTCTCCATGATGACATAACTAGGAGGGGAGTGGGGAACATGTTATAAGAAAGTAAATCCCCATTTCTCAGGCTCGTGTGATCCCAGTTAAAGACAATAACCAGGTTTGTTTCTTTGCACATCATGTCTATATCCTTTGTTAAGACTTTTCTCTGGTGCTCGTTTACCTTAGTTCCCTCTGTTTTGGGTAGAAATGGTTTATTAAAAAAGATAAGTCTAGGATCAACTAGGTGGCACAGTGGATAGGGCAAAGCTTTTTAAACTATGGGTCATGACCCCCTATGGGGTTGCATAACTAAATGTGGAGTTGTGAAAACTTTGGCAACAGTAAAAGGTATGAAATATTCCACCAAGATTTAATTCGCTATGTAAAAATAACCAAACACATTCATCTCATTAAAATGCAAATTTTCTTTCATTTTTAATAAATGATAAAATTATGAGTATGTTAAAAATTGTTTTAAAATAAATTTCTTTATGATTTATCATCAGTAAATATTTGATTTGTATACATATTTTATATACCTATATATCTGGGGTTATGTAAAAATTTCTTGGGCAAAAAGATGTTGAGTGTGGAAAAAATTTAAGAAGCCTGGGATAGAGCCACTGGCCCTGAAGTCAGAAATAACTGAGTTCAAATATATCCTCGGACTCTTACAAGCTGTATGATCCAGGACAAGTCATTTAACTCCAATTGATTAACTTCTTTTTTTTTTTTTTTTTTCCCAAGGATAGACTGGTTCAGTGTTGAGAGTGGGAAGTAGTCCTTGAAAAGGTGCCTTGGGAGGTTGTTCACTTAAATCTTTGAGATGGCAAGAGAAAGTGTTATCTAAGAACTCCTGTTCTGTATCCAGGATGCTTGGTCAGTGAATTCTTCCATGTGTATTCCATCCCTACTTTCATTTATTGTCATCTTTGATGGTTTCTTCCTTTCCTGGGCCATGTGATTCTCTGGGGGAACCACATAGATAGGTAGACTTCATATCTGGGGAATCAAGCACACTTAGAATTGGAAAGGGAGATGACTCAAAAAGAAAGATGGGTCAGAGAATGCAAGAGACATGAGAAACAGACTCTTTCAACTTTCTATTTTTAACCAGGAAAGCTCTGATCTGGGTACTTTTTCATAAATGCAATGTTGGAAGGTCACTAAAAGTACAAGTCACAAATTAAACTCAAATAGAAATGGATCCCTGTTATGGAATATTGATTTAGAAAGCCATAAATTAACATTATGTCACATTGTATTTTTATTTATTTTGTTAAACATATCCCAATTATATTTTAATCTACTTCAGGTTTACATTTTACAGATGGGGAAACTGAGACCCAGATAGGTTAGATGACTTGCCCAACGTTTTATACATCCAGTGGTCTTTTTCTTATATCACACTCCAGTCAGTCAACTGGCCAAACATTACTTTGAATGGGGTAGGCACCATGCTAAACTAAAGGGATAGAAAGAATGGCAAAAAAAAAAAAAAAAAAATACTTTCCTGCCCTCAAGGAGCTTACAGTGTAATGAGGAAGACAAATTGTGAATAACTGTTTACATATATAATCTATCATCTATCTATCTTATCTATGCCTGTTCCGATCTATTTAGCTAGCTGTCTGTCTGTCTATCTGTCCATCTGACTAGCCATCCATGTGGATCAGAGCTTCTTAAACTTTTCCCACTCACAACCTCTTTTCTCACAAGAAATTTTATGCAACCCTGTATATATAGGTATATTAGTAAAACAAATCAACCATTTTCTGATAATAAATCATAAGGAAATTTATTTAAAAACAATTTTTTGGTGTACCTATAATGAAAGCAAATTTGCATACTAATGAAATGGACATGCTTATTTATTTTACATGAAAACTTTAATCTTGGTGGAATATTTGATATTGCAGGATGTAGACCATCTTCAATGTGTTTCATAGTTGATCAATATTTTGATATTTCTCGGCCCCCACATGACCCTGTATGGATGGGATCATGACCCACAGATTAAGAAGCTTTGATCTAGATAAGACACATACATAGATATATATAATATGTGCATGGATATACATATGGTGCAACTAGAGGGTAATTCCAGAGGGGAGCCACTGATGGGGATTTGGAAACTAGGAAAAGCCTTTTATAGGAGAAAAGAAGGGAAAAAATTATTTAATGGTGAGGACACTGGCTGAAGAGAAACTTCCTGGGTCACTGTTCCCACTCCCTGCGTATCTTTAAAGAGGTTTCAATATTCTCTGGCTTTGCCATGATTTGGTAATGTCTTTGTGTGTTTATTACTTTAGCTGAGATCCTGTTCCTCTCTCTCAATATCATGTGGCTCTCTCCCAGGCCCTCATTCACCTTTCTTTTGGACATGGGGTATTTCTGATCACCTGAAACAACAAATCCTGCTTTCCTGCCCATTTTTTCCTGAAAATGATCATCTCCCTTTTTGGACCTATTTTATGAAGCGCCTCTGGCATGTTTGTGTTTTTGACCAGCTTGGTCAATTATGCTTCATTTTTTCTCTGTTATATTTCCTTCTTGCAAGAAGAGAGTATTGGGCCAGCTGATCTTTAAAAAGTGTTCCAGTGATAATATTCTAGCAGCTAATGGTCAGTGATCCCACAATGAATGAATGAATGCTATAACTCTCAAAATCATGATAATTTTTCTGTTCTCTATGGGGCAATGTCATAATGCGTTTTTTTGGGGGGTGTTTGTATAAGTAGTTCATGGTGTAGCTCTGGCTATTTATTATAATTAGCAGGGCTAGCCTTAGGCTTAGGATAGTTAGGTAACCATCTGTATATTATGATTCCAGCACCCTACCCCACCCCTGTCCCCAACAAAATGTCACGGCAGAATGACCCATGAATTCATCAGAGAGTCAAGAAGACCTGAATTCAAGTCTCGTCTCCTACATAAACTAGCTATGTCATCCTGGACAAGTAACAAATCTTCTCAGTGTTCTTAATAACTTTCTTAGACTATATGTTGTAAAGAAGGTACCAGACTACACTGGAAGAGAGAATTTCCTCATCAGTGACATGGATTTGTTCCTCCTTCCTTCTTTCCTCAAGGATCCTGTTCCCTGTGCCTGGAGTTTCTAGTTTTAGAATACCTCTTTGGCTTAGAAAATCTTTTTAAGCATGAAGAGTCCTTTTTAAATATAAACAATTGAAGAACTTCTGTGTCATCATTGTTCTAAAATTCATATCCAAGGTTTGATGGCATTCCTAATATTGTACTGATTACATCAAGTCCTTGAACATTGAAATGAGATTCCCTCACAAGTTTTCAGTCTAACTCTCCACATAGGAAGGACCAAGTAGATGAAGAGTGCTCACTCCATAGACTATGATGTTTAGTTACATGAATATCCTATAAAGCTCATCCATCAGTATATGTATTTTGGATAGACATTATAAATGGACCATTAGCTGGGCTAAGAATTAAGCAAGATGGGTAGGATTGCCTTTGGGAAATGGCCAAGTTCTTTTAATGGCTCTTCCCACTCACCCACCCCTCCTGGACCTAGATCCTGCCTGCTTGGCACCTGGATTGTGTATATCCTTTTTGAAGTGGATGCACCTCCCCTTTCTCTATTTGCTCCTTGCTAAGTGAGACCTGGGCTCAAGAGCTCACTCTGTCAATGTGCCTTTATTTTTTTTCCCACAGTTTCTCTCTGGGCTTTGACTATTAAAGGGAAAACATAGCTGGAAAAAAGAATGAAGCAGGTACTTAAAAGCGAAGCCCATTAGTGCTGCTTGGTGTATATAGCTGCAAGTTAGCAAGATGGATCTGACTCTAGGGTCTCGTGTGAGCTCCCTTTTTCCTGCTCACATTCTGACATCCCAAATGGCAGTTTCCCTGCTTCATTCTGAGGAAGTGCAGAATGACTGCTGAGCCGGTGCAGTCTATACCTGGGGTCTGGCAAAGGGCAGCCTCCACATGAAACTCAGAGATAGAACCAAGAGTTTCCCCCGTGTTGAGACTGGGAAAGTCCAATTGCTTCTTTCTCACCATTTATCTTGCAAGTCTGACACGTTTATCTTCTCCTTGTTTTCCAAGGTCCTTTTCTTCATCTACTGAGGGAAGAGGCCAAAGCACAGGCTAGAGGTCAGCTCTAGAACATCTGGATTTTATAGGGTGGAATGGCTTTTATGCTTTAGGGCCCCTGGAAGAAAGTCCTTCAGCATCTCTGTTTGGGAAGTTAGAACGACTCCTTATTACACAATCCCCCTTCTCATATCCCTTTATTTTAAGTGGATTGATGACCCAAGCAGCCCTTGCAAATCTTGGCGAGTCAAAGGATATTAGGGTTTCAATGGGTCAAGCTGGAAGTCAAAGTCTAGAGCACTGAATACTAATGTCATCTATAATTCATACTTTGAGCTACTTCATCCTTTGTGGGTGACATGAGATCATTACATCTCAAAGCAAATAAGCATTTTGGACTAATCTAGATAGATACAACTATCTAACTTAGTCTCGGGCCCAATGTAAGATTCTTTTCTATACCATCTTGGATAGGTGGTAATATAAAATTTTCTTAAATATTTCCACTGAGGCAGCCCATTCTCTTTTTAGATAGCTGTTACAAGAAGTCCCCTCACAGCAGCCAAATCTTCGTTCCTGTAATGTCCACCCACAGATGATATAGTTTGCTGTATTAAAGCATTGATAAATGGCACCTTTTTCAGCTAAGCTTCTACACTTGAAGGACATGTCCACTTGCTGAAGATCAGTTATATTGATAGCATTAATTCTGTAAGTTAACTATTTCTAAGCATTTTTTGGAAGGGATAACTGTCCAATGGGGAAGGACATGTGTCTGTGAAGACATTTTTTTTAACCTTGTAACTGAGATCTGGTATCAGTTTCTCACTGTATCTCAAAATGGTCAGTTCATTCTGGGTTACTTGAAAGACTTTCCTTTATAATTTTCATAAGTTTCATAGACTGAACATCAGAATGTTTCTTCTGTTCTCTCTTCTCCCCTCCTCTCTCTTCCCTTTTTCCTTCCTTTCCTCTCCTCCCAAACTTCAACCAATCTAAATTTGAATCATGGACTTACTCTTCACTCAACTTTGTGACAGGAGACTCTTTGACCACTATCAGAAATGCTATAGAGGAGATTATGGAATTGGGTGGGCTAAAACCTTCTGAAATTCCATAATTCTATGGCACCACAAGAGTCCACTTAGCATCTATTTGTTGAGGGTTACTATTCATGTGATTCTGTTCTATATGGAGAATTCTTCCTTTTTCTTTCCCTAGGTATAACTAGTACCCACATACCTCTTGTATCAGGAGAAGATAGACATCTGTTTATTTGCAATTGGCAAAGGGAGGTATGGCAGAGACTGGCAGCAGGGATAAGGGTAAGGGGGCCTGATCCAAGATTTTTACTTATGGGGATAAGGAGGCTAGGCTGCTTACTAGCTATGCCTTTTCCCCTTCTCTCAGCCTCTGCTATTCACAGGCCATCCCCCAAGCAGAAATCTTGTGACATTCACGAGTTATTTCTGAGACATTTTATACTCTCTGGTGTACAGAAGCCACACATGCGATAGTGGATCTTAGATAGAGGATCTCATCCAGGCTAGACCTAAAGCTCAGAGTTTAAACACTGCCTAATCCAATTCCCCCATTTTACAGATGAGGAAACTTAAGCACAGAGTTTAAGTGATCTATCCAAGTAAGTAGTAGTAATTAAGTAATAGTAAGTAGCCCAGTCAGGACTTTTAACTCCAGAGCTCTTTCCATTGCTCCACCCCCACTTGGCTTAAAGTAGTGTTGCTTTTAAGTGGCCACTCACTAATATCTAGGCTTTCATGTAAATGAAAGGGACATTTGTCTCTGATTCCCTACCAGTGAAGGGGCTGTTTAAAGAACTGAAAAGAAAGTGAGATGTCTTGTATGCTCTCTGAATTGGAGGGGGAGAGGGGTGAGTGGGAAGGTTTGTGCCTTCCCTCAAATGGAGAAGTAAAAAGTCTTCAGAGGCCACTTATGCTTTATGTGGTCACAGACAGAGTAGGTTGTTCCTTGGAGCTGGTCTAGACAGGGCCCATTTGTGCCTTTGGAAGAATGGAAAAATTAGGAGGTAGAGCGGTTTAGCTAAAGGCACAGAATAACTCTGCCTCAAACTAATGGATGACTTTCAGAGCTCATGAAAAGAAGCTAGTCTATTTCCTGTTCTCTTCCTCCTCCCCTCTTTCCTTTCCTCCCAGCATCTGGTGCAATGTGGGTTTAAATCCTACCTGTGTGGAGGAGTCACTTCCCATTTCTGCCTCAATTTCCTTCTGTGTAGAAGGGATAAACTGAACTTCTTAACCTTTAAACTCCAAATCCTGCCAGTCTATGATCCTTTGAGATATATTCTGGCCCGATGTCATGGCTATCACAGTACTCAAATCCGCTTTAGTGGAGATATCCATTCCAACTCCCTCATTTTACAAATGAGGAAACTAAGACCCAGAGAGGGTAATTGACTTGCCTAAATGTCACTGGCAGAATTTGAACTCACTTCTTCCTGATTCCACATCCAATGCCTCATCCACTATGATAGACTGCTTTTTTAAGTGCTACCTACTAAACCTATTGATGAAAAGAGTTGATGGAAGTCTCCAAAGTGATGCTTTTGGTCAAACTTGATCATACTCATCTTTAAGATAGATAACTGAAAGGTAGATCAGGCAGTCAGTCACTCACTCATCCATTCATCAAACATTAAAGGGCCTACTGTATAAAATTCACTTTGGAGATATAAAACTAAATGAATACTATTCACTTTTCCCTAAAGGTCTTTTTGATTCCTTTAGGGAGTTCTTGAGAGAATTATTACCATTGGGGAGCTCAACAAGGCCCTTTCCCCAAACTTCAAAATAACTCAAGGAGAACCTTTTTATTTTCCTGTTGTGATCTCTAAAGAGGGGTTCCTGAGGACTGACTCTCTTTGGTTAGAAAAATCTAGGTTTAGGTTCCAGTTGGCACCAAGAGGTGATTTCCCCCTTCCCTCCTTCCCTCCCTCCCTCTTTTCTTGCTGAGTTTCCAAAGTCAGATGCTGAAACGGCAAGAGATTTTCCAACCCAACTCTTGATGGATGTTGGGTTTGTAGGAGCTGTAAATGTAAATTGTTTTTCCCCTGGCCACTTATGTTTTATTTGAAATGTACAAAACCTGAATGTGTAGTTCCTGGGAGCTGGCCTAGAGAATAGGCACCCTCTAAAGTAGTTTGTCTCCTATCAGATGGCATTAATAATTCAGTCTCTAATTAAAAGTGAGGTCAAACAATGAAAAATGACTGGGCTAAATGGTTACACTGTGATGTATTAAATTGACTGGAGATTTTTAATGGATGGATGGCATGTTTTTTTGTTTATATACAAAACATTTCCAGTCCAAGATAGACAAATAGATCCTGTGCCAAGGGACAGTCCCGGGGAAATACATGAATGAAAAAATCAGTCACAGGTTATGGAGTCGTCGTTTGGAGCTGTAGCTTTTCATTCCTTTTTATAAACATTTATTTATTTAGGTCTAGAATTACACCTAAAAAAGGGAGGGGGAATTCCTTACTCTTAATTGACAGAAAGAAAGGGAGGATGGGTGCTGAGCTGTCCCCCAGCTATCCCTTTACCATGCCAACTTAAATGTTGGGCCCTCTTTAAGATACCCAGCAAAGTCTTTCTAAAGCAGCTTTATTTTCCCTTCCTGAGAAGCACTTCCAAAACCACAACTTCCCTGCAGCTCTAGAGATATTACTACCCAGGACAGTTTGAGAAAAGCTGCCGGGAGAGGAGTCATTTTGCTAAACTGCCACAAAATTGAAAAGTCTATACAATGGTTATTTTATGATAACCCACTTTCTTCCCTGATAAGCTGCCTATATTTCTGACCTTTCAAGACAGAAACCATAATATATCTACAACTGCCAGAGGTTAACACAAACATCCCCAGCTAGGAAGATCCTATCCACAGACCCTTTCCCCCACCCTATACAAAATGCCAGGAGGTGGGCTGGATGTGGTCTGGGTTTAGCCTTAGTTTATCTCAATCTAGAGGTGAGTGGACTTCTCTTAAAGTGGAAATTCCACTTTGGAAAAGTCAACTCAGATACACCATAAAGTCCAGTTGTGACTTCCTGAAAAAGCTAAGAGAATCAGGGCTTAAATTTTACCTTCATCACTTACTAGCTGAGAGACTTTGGACAAGTCATTTGATTTCCTACCCTACATTTATAAAATGCAGAGGTTGAACTTAATGGCCTCCAGGACACTTTCAGCTCTACATAAAAGATCCTGTCACTTTTGTCACTTGTAAGAGAACTCAGTCCTTCCTTCCTCCCTCCCTCCCTTCCTTGCTTTCTTCCTTCCCTCCTTCCTTTCTTTCTTCCCTCCCTTCTTCCCTCCCTTTCTTTCCCTTCCTTCCCTCCCTTTGTTCTTCCCTCCCTTTCTTTCCATTCCTCCCTTCCCTCCCTTCTTCCCTTCCTTCCTTTCCTTCCTTCCTCCCTTCCTTCCTTTTCTCCCTTCCTTCCTTCCTTCCTTCCTTCCTTCCTTCCTTCCTTCCTTCCTTCCTTCCTTCCTTCCTTCCTTCCTTCCTTCCTTCTTCTCTCCCTCCCTCCCTCCCTTCCTCCCTCCCTCCCTCCCTCTCTCTCCTTCCTTCCTTCTTTCCTTCCTTCCTTCCTTCCTTCCTTCCTTCCTTCCTTCCTTCCTTCCTTCCTTCCTTCCTTCCTTCCTTCCTTCCTTCCTTCCTTCCTTCCTTCCTTCCTTCCTTCCTTCCTTCTTTCCTTCCTTCCTTCCTTCCTTCCTTCCTTCCTTCCTTCCTTCCTTCCTTCCTTCCTTCCTTCCTTCCTTCCTTCCTTCCTTCCTTCCTTCCTTCCTTCCTTCCTTCCTTCCTTCCTTCCTTCCTTCCTTCCTTCCTTCCTTCCTTCCTTCCTTCCTTCTCTCTCTCTTTTTTTCTTTTTGCACTTTGAGAGGAAGTTAGTGGCATAGATAGGAGAGAGGGAGGGTTAAGAACAGCAGGAAATCTGGCCCTGAGGTTTTGCCTACCTTGATTACTCCCTGAAGTTTGTCTCAATAGAGGATCATTTATGGTATTTCCTTCCACTTGGCAAATCTGAGCCCACCAGGCAAAGTTCTACAAAGCTCTCTTCTGCTGCTTGCCTTAAAAAAGTGTTTACCCTAATGGATATGAAGAATATATAGATGATAGTTACATCTATGCATCCTTTTTCACTGGAGAGTCCTTTTGAGAATGTTTGGGAAGAGGTGATTTGCAAAGCTCCCCAGATATTGGGAAGTAGAAAAGTGGTCTAGGAACAGAGGCCCAAATGGTAAAAAAAATCATTATACAGATGGCCAAGTGTCATTATCCCTAATACTGATCTGAGTCTGGATGATCATAAATTTGTACACATGAAACAACGACCTGGCAAGGGTTTGTTATTTAAAAACAAAAATCAAAACCTAAACTTTTTAGAATGAAGACTCCAGGCTATTATTCCTGAAGTCTGAATTGTTACTTGGTCCCCAGAGAAGTTCTAGTGCCATTATTTAAAGGTCTTTCTTTTTTTGGTGGTGGAGAAGATGGCTTACACACTCCCTTTATTTCCCATGTGCGGCTGATTGCCAGAGGACAGACAGCCTGTGTGCATTTTCAACTCCAGGAGAAGGAAGATGATCAGGACAGGAAGAAGAGAAGTTAAATACAATCAAGCTGTTAGTGGTGCAAAATGGTTTATATTTTCAGAGTATAAAAGGAGGAATGGAGGTTGGGGGGGGAGGTGGGACTGGCACCATTGCCTCAGGGTAGCAGATTAAAGATGGATATTTTGTTTGTTACAATCAAGACCTCTGATTTCAGTTTTATAAATTTTTAAAATATTAATTATATTGTGAAAAGTGTGCTGAGGTGAATACATTAGCCACTTCTTCCTGCTTAGATAGCAACTATTTGGTGTTTGGCCTTAGATTAGCCACTGAGTAGGTTGGGAATTTTAATCCACCTTGTTAAGTTATTAAATTTTCTTTATTTACATACAGATCTTACTTTCATTAACATTGTAACAGGTGCTCATTAACAATTTATAATTTGGAAGGCAGACCAAAAAAAAAAAAAAAAAAAAAAAAAAAAACCTCACCAAAAGAGAGATATTGCTACAAAGTTTATTCTTAATTACATCAACTGGGAAAGAACAGGGAAAAAAAACCCAAACCAACAAGCAACCTGCTTTCTGAAAATGAGGCTTCACCACAGGCTCGGCCCTGACTCTGGACTTGGTCTGAGAGGCTGGGGTGAATGATCATTGGCTAAGCAGACTTTTGTTGTTTTGCTTTTCTTGATAGGATTTTTATCTAGGCTTTTCCAACTTAACTGGCTATTTATCAAGCTCCTTCTGTGTGCTAGACACATTGCTAAACATGGAATAAACTAATGAAGAATAATACTATTCCTGCCCTCAAGGAGCTTACAGTCTTCTAAAAGGCTTACATTTCTTTTAAAAAAAATCTCATGGCTTGAAAAAATGAGGTATTTGGGTTTAGGGGACTTCTTGGGCCTCTTTTCATTTCTCTGTCTTTGGATATTAAGTGACAGCTAATAGAATTTTAATATGATCTGTAATCACACTAAAATCTGTGGTTCAAGATTCCTGAGCATCACTTCAGTGCTATTGAATAGCCCTCTTTCTAATTAACATAATCATTTGCAGGGCCCTTGGAGTCCTATTTTCACAACCTTTTTATATTCAGAAAACAGGGATTTTACGGTTTCCTTTCATTTTTTGGCACCAATGAGGCTCACCGCATGGGCTGTTTCCTTCTCTTCTCCTATCTCCTGCCTCCCAGCAAAGCCACTGTTCATTACCCCCTCTCTCACTCCCTTCCCCATGGTCTAAGCCAGCTGGAGGCTCTCAGAAATTCTAGGCAAATGCAAGAAAAGGGAGGATACTGGAGATTAGGTTTCTGAATAATAGGGTGATAAGGGTTTGGGGAGAGCCTATCTACCTCTAGATACCAGAATTCAGCTTCTTTTTCTTTTTTCTTTCTAACTCTTCACCAACGTGAACCATAATTGTTGTTTCTTCATGTTCAAAAAGGGCCAGTGACATCACAGGTAATATTTTGCCTTGATCATGAATTGGATTTAAGTGATGCAGAGTTCTGCAAAGTCATCAGCCTCATTTTCTCTTCCAGTCATTGAAGTCCACTGATGGGTTAAAAGTCAGGACAACCAGTGACTGCCCAGAATTCAGTGAATAACCCTGGCAACTTTGATTCTTGACCAAACTCTAATTACCCACCTCTTGTTGCCCAGCAGTTGTATGTTGTGGTAACCTTGGCTAAGAGCTTTCTATTATGGGGCTATAAGAGCAGGTTGGGGAGAGGCTGTAGCTAAATAATGCTAGAAGCATAAGATAGGAGGCTATAGTTAATAAAATGTAATAGAAAGTTAGAAGCCCCTGGTATAGTATCATTAGAATGTTGTGTTTTTTTTTATTAGGACACATAGCTTTATCTCCTCAGCATGAGCAAGTCCACAAAGTTGTGTGATCATCAGAGTTAATTCCTTTCTTTTCTTTTCTTTTTTTCTTTTTTCTTTTTTTTTTTTTTGGCCAGAAAAGATGGCGATATTTTGTGTGGCTCATCATTCTTGGCCTTGTTACTGAGTGATCCTGTCTCACACCATAGTGAGATGGACACCATCTTGGCTTTTGGTCATGAAACTTATCATTACTTCTCTATTCTGGTCTTCAGGTGTAGAAACCAAAATAATTAAGGTACAATCCTAAAAGAGACAACTATTCAAGCAACTGTAGAAGTAGACTGTGATATTCTGAATATCTTCTAAGTGTTTATGTGCCATCTTGCATTATAGCTTTGTATTTTGAAGATTGACTATCTTACTTCCTCAGGTAGGCAATTCTGTGAAGGCAAGGATTATGTAATACTCTTCTGTGTTTATGCCACAGTGTCTGGCACAGATGTGATGTCTGCACAGTGTCCACACGAACAAATATGGGATCCTCAGGAAATGTGGACTGGTTAGTAGAACTTGTTTTTAGAAATATAGGTGGACAGAAATGGAACATATGGTCATTATCCAGGTGTATTGAAGCACAACATAGTAGGATAGGTATCAGGAGGCCTGAGTTTGAATCTTAACTTTACCACTAACTGGAGGCAGAATCTTGGGAGATTTTCCTTATCTATAAAATAAGAGAATTGAATTAAATTATCTTTAAGATCTCTTGCAGTTTTGAAATTTTGTATTCTGTGATTAATCTATGGCCTCCCCTTTCTCAAACTGGTTAATGATGTCTCTATGTCTAAATTCTTAATTAGAACAATATATTTATAGAAAAATAATTTTTATATGGTATGGGTAGGTTGGTTCTAGAAACAGAGATTCCTCTGAGTTTCCTTAGGCCTTTTACCTGCCCCCTTTCCCTCCATCCCAATTCTTCTGCCTGGCTATTGAGATGCTTTCAGAGCTGCACCTTGCTGCCTTGCTCGTGATCCATGCATTATTCCTCCTCAATATCATTTTCTTTTCATTCCTGCCTGAGCACAAACTGCTTTCATGAAATCTCCCCCACGAACAAGACCGAAAGAGAAATCTGCATAGTTGGCCTAGCACTGGCCCTAAACACATTGAGCTTTCCTTACATAATCACCAGTGTAATCACCCTCCTTCATCCTTCTCCTTTAAAGCATATTTCCAGGGCGTTTTTCACGGATAGGGCTTTTAATATTCATCTCACCACTGACAATTTTTCTTCCCTTGTTACTGAGATCTGGTGTCGGTTTTTCATTGTATTTCTGGACAGTCAGTTTATTCGGAGCCACTTAAGAGCTCAAAAGTGATTCTCCTTTATAATTTGAGAAGTTTCATAGACCGAACATCAAAGTAATCGGTGATTCTCATTTTTTTCCTCTTTCTCTCTCTCTTCCCTCTCCTCATTTTTCCTCATTTCTCTCTTCCTCTTCTCTCCTCCACTTCTCTGCTCTCCCTTTCTCACCCCTCCTTTCTCATGATTCCCTCCACCCCAAGAACCAAAAATACACCAAATCAACCATTTCACCATAATTAACATGTGTGATATTCCAGCCTCGGCTTACTTATGCTATTCAGGGCATGCAATATTGTGAGATCAATGATCTCTTCTGGTCCAGTGTTAATCTAGCCAATATTATGGACAATTAGTGAAAAAAAATGAAGTGGTTTAGAAATAACTTTCAACTAAGTTTTGCTTTTGAATCACTCACCCATTGGCCATAATCTTTATTAATGCCATTAGGCCTCATTGTGATGACGCTAATTCTGATGAACATTTTTGGCCTTATTCCGGGATGGATTAAGATAGAATTTCATCACTTATTGGGGGGGGGCAGTAAATACTTGCACATTAGCCTTGTGATCTGTTGCTTTTGTCCTTCCCTTTTGGCAATCCGTGAAGCTTCCAGAGGTTTCATTTTCCTTTGCATCCCAAAGCATTTGATGGGGCCACTATTTCCTCCAGTGTTTTCTGGAAAGTTTTCATCATCTGTTTTTATCTGTGCTCCCACTAACCTCCCCCATTCCTTCATAAACCACAGTAGACACTGGTGTTATTTTATAATGTTTGCACTTTAAACTACAATAAGATAAATGTGCACAATTATATGTCTACCAGACTAGGAACATGTGGCCTAGCATATGTGGTACCAACCTAAGCAGAAATCGAAATGTACTTCCCCAGATAGCAAGCATTATACACACACCCGCTCCCCTCGCTTGTTCAACTCCATAATGGTAAAGCCCGTTCTAGGCTCAGACAGCTGGCGAATTATCAGATCACATTACAATATTTTTACTTATAATAGAGAAA
The DNA here is from genome assembly GCF_048593235.1 of Sminthopsis crassicaudata. Classification (NCBI taxonomy): domain Eukaryota; kingdom Metazoa; phylum Chordata; class Mammalia; order Dasyuromorphia; family Dasyuridae; genus Sminthopsis; species Sminthopsis crassicaudata. The sequence goes on from NC_133617.1 coordinate 478,369,447, forward strand.
GTAATAAAAATACACATTTAAGTAGCATATTGCTATTCTAAAGGGGTTGGAAAAACCTGGAGATGGTATTTAGTTTTATGGTAAATTTGGAGCCAAAATTCAGTAAAGGAGAGGATAAATCTTGCTTATGCTCTCTGTGTGTATGTATGTATGTATGTATATATGTATGTATGTATGTATGTGTATATATATTTAAACCAGAACCAGAGACAGAGACAGACAGAGACATGGACAGAAAGACACACATAGAGAAGAACCCTATGATATCTAGTGCTTGCTCTTATAGATGCAGCTAGTCGAATTTTTTAAATGTCAAATCTAGGATTTGTTAGAGTAGTGTAAAGAAATGAGGTTGACTTGAGCTTCCCTTTCTTGAAATTTTTCAGATATGGAAGATGATTCTTGGGATGATATAACTAAAACTCATCATATAGCACTTAAGTGACTTGCCCCCATTCACACAACTAGATAGTAGTAGAAGTAAAACTAAAACTCAGCCTTCTGGGCTCGAATTCAGTTTCTTTGTTCATTTGATTTTTTATTTGTTGGCTCTGGCCAGGCAATTGGGGTTAAGTGACTAGCCTAGGGTCACATAACTAGGAGGTATTAAGTATCTGAGGCTGGATTTGCACTCAGGTCCAATTGACTCCAAAGCCAATGCTCTATCCACTGTACCATCTAGCTGTCCCCCCTTTAGTTCAGTTCTTTGTTATTCCATATTACTTTTCCTTAGAGTTCAATTTTATTTATTTATTTAGGCCATTACACAAGAGTTTCAGATTTGAGAATTCTCTATATCTTTTTGTTGTTTAGTCGTTTTCAGTTAACTGCACCTGACTTTTCATGACTCCACTTAGGTTTTTTTGGGCAAAGATACTGAAGTGGTTTACCATTTCCTTCTCCAGCTTACTTTATAGACGAGAAAACTGAGGCTTATAGAGTTATAACACAATTAGGAAATATCTGAGGCCAGATTTGAACTCAGGAAGATGAATCTCCCTGACTCCAGGGCTGGTCCTCTGAGCACTATGGCACCACCTAACTTCCCTGAGTGCTTTGCTGTATATGGAGAGAAAGTTTTCAACAAAGGGAGAGGGAGGGTGGGGAGGAAGGGAGAAAGATGTGTATATTCTACATTATCAATTGTGCAATCTGGGTAATGACAGATGATTCAAAGGAAAGCCATAGACTTTGTAAAAGCCTCAGATGAAGGACTAAGGGCATAAAGATAAAAGTATAAAGAAACTTCTGTGAATCCTATAATATCCTGCATGATATGGATCAAGCTATGTGGAGGAGACAAGCAAATTTGCTAGTCTGATCCAGGGCTTGCCAAATTGCACTCACCAGAGCACCATGGCACCCTGGATTTAGTCCATGATGCCTACTTTTCCATAGGTTGTCTAAGCAGAGAATAATGTGATAGAACTCCTACTTTCCTCTTGATGATTCAGTGAATGGACCCTAAATTCATGCAAGCTTTTTTGGTTAGTACCTGATACTACATATTGATACTATGTATCGATATGAGTTTGTAATACACTATAATTCCTTATTACATTGTTGTTGTTGTTTTCCTACAGAACTATCTCTTTCCAGTCCTGTTTGGGATTTTCTTTCTGTTTATAGAAGGGGAGGGAAAGGAGATAAATAAGATGGAAGAGTGGCCGCAAGTCAACAGGCTTTCCATGAATGGCTCAGAATATCCCTGGCTAGATATGCCCAACTTCCTTTTTGAGCCTTTCCATACTTTTGTAGACTCTTAGAGACTCAAATTTGACTCTCAGTCTGAAACCGAGCACAATGGTCTTTGGTAATTTGCTATGTTCTCTGCCCCGCTCCACACACATACTTTGTCAACTAATTGACTTGAAAATTGAACTTTTTTCCTTCCTAAAATTTAGGGTTAACTCCTGATTTCAAAGCAAGTATCTATCAATTCCTGGTCAAAACTACTTTGGATGGTGAAAATTGGTCAAACCAGAATCTTGGCTAAATCATATGTCTCCATCCCATCTGTGAAAATTCAAAATCCTGCCATACTAATTCCAATTGTCCATAATGAAAGATCACCTAGTTTTGGGTGCCAAGCAACTATGAAAGTCTGGTTGAGTAGGGCTTCTAGTACCCGTGGATATGGACAGCAGAGCCAGGAAGAGAAGCATGAGTTTTCTAGTTGGCTAATTTAAAAGAACAGCCAGTTCTAGGAATCCTATAGAACATAGCAGTATTTCAAATAGTAGAAAATGGAGAAAAATATTTCTTTAAAAAAAAAGAGGTTTTGAGGATTTAGAATAGTGAGGAAAAATAGTCCAACATAGGTAAACAGGACGAGAGAGTTTGGAAACTGGTTACTTTGAGGATTTTGTGGGCTAGGAGCCTGCCCTATAAATATAAAGGAATTCCTGGCTAGGAAGTCTCATTTAGGAGCAAGGCCAAAGTGAAAGTAATGATGACAAGTGAGACAAGGAGAGGAGGTGTCTGGGGCTAATGCAGAAGACTTATGACATTTTCTTCAGTATTTTCAACTGGACTGGAAAAGGATTAGCTCATGTACAATGTTGAACACATACTAAGTATTTGGTAAATGCTTATAGACTTATGGATTGCTGAGGAGCAAATAAAGTGTGTAACTATTCAAGACCACTTAGAGATTCTGAAACCAGAAGATAAATCTGTGATTTTTGATAGAAATTTGTGAAATGAGGCAAGCCAAGAGTTAGAATATCTTTATTTCTGAATTGTCAGTTTGGACAATAGGTAGCATTGGATTTGATGAAATTCCCAAATGTTAAGATATCAGTGGTTATAAGGGGAAAAGATGGTCCAAGAGTTCTTGTTTCCCCAGACACTAGTAGAACCCTGGAAAAAAAGAAAAGGGTCAATGAAAGGGATTCTAAATCAGAGATCTGCAACCCTGTTCCATCATCTGTTAGAGGGCTTAATACAACACAGAAGCTAGTCCAGAATTATGCACCTTTAAATGATCATGAACCTCTTTAGAGATTAGTGGGGTATAGATTTAGAATCAGAAGAAACCTTAGAGGCTATTGACTCCAACTTCCTTATTTCAAAGATGAGAAAACTGAGGCAAAGTGAATTTTAATGACTTGTCTAGGATCACCCATCTAATGTGAGATTTGATTTTGTTTTCCTCACTTCAATTCTAATGCCTTATCTACTATATACACACAACCTTTTGACATTTTCAGAGAAGGGCACAGAGTCTCAGTAGTCTGATCCCATAGGAATTCTATCTAGTGGCATCATGGATCCTTGAGGGAAGGTTTTTTGCACTTTTCTTTTCATTCTCATCACCTGACATAATACTGGCACATAGTAGGGATTTAATAAACTTGTGTTGAATTGAATCACAGAGAGTTGCTCAGCACAATGGGAGAGTTTGTCCTACCCTGCAATAATTAGACCTAATTATCTTTCTTTCTTTTTTTAAAATTCAATTTTTTTTCATGGTCTGCATTCTTTCCTCTCACACCATTCTCCTCCCTATTGAGAAATGAAGAAAACAAAACCTTTGTTACCAACATGTATAAGCAAATAAAACCAATACCTACATTGTAGATCTAACTTTCTTTAGTGTATTTTCTCTTAGTTTTGAGTGGACAACGTCATAGTCAATCAGAATTAAATGTTTGGGGAAGGACACCATCTTTCCCCACACTGGGGAAGGAGAATGAAGAGTTCCATCTGTGGGTCAAGAAGTGCCAAGTTTTTGAAGAAGTGAATATGGGGGACCCATAAAAGAAGATTCACAGCAGAAGGTTGGTATAAACATAGTTTGGGATTGATGGTAAGGATTTGATGGAAGGAACAGGGAATGGAGAATAAGAAGACCAAGATGAGAGATATTGCCATTATATTTTCCCCAAATTGAAGAAAGGAACAAAGATACATTACTTGCCCAGTATCATACAGCAGATTAATGAGAGGGATAGAACTTAGGTTTTTAGCTCAGTCCATCATTGACACCATCACAAAACTCTCATACAGAGCTTGAAGGTTTACAAAGTGCTTTCCATATGAGCCCATTGGGAAGTACTCTTATCATCTCCATTTTACTGATGAACAAACTGATATCTGTCTTGTCCAGGGTCATAAAAACTTAGTGACAGAGCCAAGATTAAGATTTAAATTCCCTAATTCTTAGTTTATTGTTCTTGCTCTCATTACATCATTCTATAAGGTAGGTAAGCAATTTGACTTTTTTTGGAAGGGTCTAAGACTCAAAAGATCTTAATTTGGGTGGCTGAGAACAATTCCTACTGGATAAACAGGGAAAAGAGTGGCTAAGTGGCAGTAGCCTGAAGTCAGGAAGACTCATCTTTCTGAGTCCTCTGTTACTTACTAGTCGTGTAATCCTGGGCAACTCATTCAACCCAGTTTGCCTTAATTCCTTATATGTAAAAAGAACTGGAGAAGGAAATGGCTAAACTGCTCCAGAATCTTTGCCAAGAAAACCCCAAATGGGGTCACAAAAAGTAAGGCACACTGAAATGCCTGAAAATTCTATGAAATGTTAATGGAAGGTTATGTCTTGGGGGCCTGAGCTATAGAGGAACTATGAGGTCCAGGGAGTTGTTTTATGAATGACCACATTTAAGATAACTTGGTAATGTTTAAATAAAACAAATGAAGTACTCAGTTGTTTGTCTATACTTGGCACTTGGGTCCAGTTTCCTACAGTCCAGGGAATATGTGAATTCCTGTTTTAAGATTCCCCAATGGCTCTCCCTTCCTGCCACAGTCACTTGAGAGCTTTGTGGAAAAGGCCATTTTTAGCAAGCTTTAATAAAGAAAACAAGACAAAAAAACTACTTTTATTTTATTTTATTTTTTACTTAAGCATTTTATAAGTCACTTTCAAGGATTGGCACTTGTGACTGAATTCCCTTGCTTCCAACCCAGATAACTTCCATACTGACCCATTTCCTTTCTTCTTTCACTTGACTTACTGAATAGGAAGAAGATGCGACTGGTTCCTGTATCTCTGAGTCAGTGAGTGACATGTCCTCCTTAGCACAAGAGCTTGCCTATTTGTGGTCCTGGAAGTTGGTCAGCCTGGGACAGGTAAATGCTTTGAGCATCATTGTTGCCTCCTTTGGAATGAACCAAGCAATGTAAGTTGAGTTAGTGTACAAGGTCATTTTGAAAAAACTGTCCACAACATCTCCCTCTTGATTCATTCATTCAAAAGCATCATAGGATTCAGAGCTAAGGACTTACCTTAGAGATCATCTTGGCCAGAGGTTTTTAACTCATCTTGTGAACTTATTATTGTGATAGCTGTTTTTCAATATAATTGGTTTCCTTTATAATGCTAAGTATTTTATTTTATACATTTGAAAACCTTATCCTGAAAAGGAATTTCTATGCTTCATCAGATTGCCAAAAAGATCCAGGACACACAGAAAAGGTGTGAAATCCCTGAAATCTAACTCCGTTTTACAAATGAAGAAACTCAAGTTTAGAGAGTGGAAGTGATTTGCCCATTCATTAATTCATTTAACAAGCACTTAATAAGTTGTGTTTGGAGAGCATTTCATCAATGGAAAGGGAATGGAAGTAAAGTTTAGATAAGATACAGTCCCCACCCTCATAGACTTTACTGTCTAGTATGGATTAAAACCCACCACAAATAATTTTAATATATGATATAATAATTATGATATGCAATGTAAATGCTTTAGGGAGTTGAGAAATAAAACTGTTACCTAAGGTGGGGGTGGCGTTTTGGCTTAAAGCACAAGCCATCCTAGGTAATATATATTCCAAATAAAAGGGTTATCCTGGAGACACAATGCCTTAACCCAAAGGAATGATGACAAAAATCAGAATGCTAACTTTTGTGGTAGTTTTATAGGATCACAGAATTTAGGAGTGGGAGGGACCTGAGGACAAGAAGCTTCATGGTATAATAGGAGTACTAGGTTTGGGGTCTGAGAATATGGGTTTGAATTCTGACCATTAGAGGCAGCTGGGTGGTTTGGTGGATACATCTCTGGGACTGGATTCAGGAAGACCAGCATTCAAACTTGACTTCCTAACTGTGTAACCCTAAGTAAAGCATTGAACCTCTATCTGCCTCAGTTGCTCAACTGTTAAATGAGGATCATACAGCACCTATTTCCCAGGGTTGTTATGAGGGCCAAATGGGATAATACCTATAAAATACTTAGCATAATGCTTGACATGTATTAGGTGCTTAATAAATGCTTGCTCCCTTCCTTCCTAGATGAGTAAACTTGGTTGAATCACTTAACTTATTCTCAGTGGCTCAGTGGTTTCATTTTTACAGAATTAGGGAATTGAACTCTTCAGCCTCTGAGGTCCTTTTAAACTTCAAATCAGTGATTCTATAATTGTTAATTAGGTATTTTTTTCTTTCCCCTTCTTTTATCCTGCTGGAAGACTATCTCAGTCATATACATACTTCTCACTCTCCTTTGCCTTTTATTAGTTACCAGAAAAAGACATTAGGGATATTTTAGTCTAATTCTCTCATTTTATATATGGGGAAACTGAGGCCCAGGAAGATGAATTAATTTGTAAAAGATCACACAGGTACTTACAGAGCCAGGATATTTTGACATCCTCTCTAAAGCTGTTTACTGACAGAGGGATACTATCATGTAAAAAAAAGAACACTGGGAGCCAGGAGACTGGGGTTTTAATCTTGAATCTAACACTGGCTATGTGACCTTGGATAGTTATTCATAGGATCAAAATCTGGGTCTGCAAGAGGCCATTTAGTTTAGCCCCAATGAGGAAACTGAGGAAGTCACTTGATGCCATTGAGGTTTAGTCTATAAAAGGAAGATAGCAACCTTCAATTACCTATTTCCCAAAGCTGTTGTGAGAAAAGTGCTTTATAAACATTAAAAATGCTCCTTAAATGTGTTAGGATTACCTTCCTGAGCAACAAGATCTCTGTGTTGAGTGTTGCTATCACTCGTTGCTTTTTCTGGGCATAGTGGGTTCATTATTTTACTTGCTTTCTCACTGCTATGAAAAACATGTACTGGACCTTCCATATTTCTCAGTCAGAGAGGGGTCATAGGGACTCTTCTGATGGGTTAATTTTGATCAAAGTTGTCTTTGTAGCAAACAGAGCTGAGTTTAATACAGCCTTGCAGATAGCTTTCCCCTTCCATCACCCCTCTACCTATGGTACTGGCCTGCCACCATTTTAATTTAGAAAAAAAAAAAAAAAACAAACAAACCCAAACAAACTTATTTCACCTTCCTTCTGGAAGCTGAACAAATGAAATCAGTACTTTTATTACTCATTGGCCCTGAGCAGAGATTCAAGCCTGAGGGTTTGATCATCTGAGCATGGTCTAGGTAGGAACTGTCATTGCCTTAAGAGCTCTGATTTTAGTCTACCTCAGGCTGGCTGCCACTCTCCTTGAAATGATATCACCAGAACAAGGTACCTCAGCTGTCACTTCATTAGGAACTGAAGAATCCAAATTATCTGCTAACTCTCTATGGAATGGCACAGCAGGGAACATCAGGTCGCCAGAGCATCTGGAATCAACTTGAACCCTGGAAAATAGGTTAGTGAAAGAACATCATCTTCTGAATCCAAGCTTCATTCCTGCTTCCTTATCCCACGTAATCCATGGCAAGTATATACAGTCAACTCTACAGTAACCATATCAGAGACCAGGTCAGTCTATCACTCAGTCAATAAACATTAAGCACTGGGGATGTAAATACAAAGAACTGACCCTTAAGGAACTTACATTCTAGTGAGGAAAACAGCATGGAAATCTTGGCTTTTGCTTTATTTCCGGCCTCTGCTCTTAGCACTATGAACCATATGATGCTAGAAGGACTAGTAGGATAAGCAAAGGAAGATGTTGACTGTATTCTTAGCAAATACCTTGCTCCTACACAGTTGAAAATACCATTAATTAATTCATCAGTCAACAAAACATTTATGATGTGCCTATGATGGGCTAAGTGCTATACAAGACAAAATACACATTCAAGACAGTCCCTGGCCTCAACGAGCTTACATTATACTTCCAAGTTGGAGAGTATAATATCATCAAAGAGACAAGTAAATATAAGAGGTATACAAAGTACATAAAATGTAATTGGAGAGAAAGGCTTGAAAATTTTTAATAGTTTTTTTTATTTTGTCCAGTTGTCCATGTAAAGATAGTTTTCAACATTTGCTTTTTTAAAATTTTGAGTTCCATTTTTTCTTTTTTTCTTCTTTCCCTCCTCCCCAAGACAGCAAGCAATCTGATATAGATTAAACATGTGCAATTCTTTTAAATTTATTTCCATTTTGTCATGTTGTGTAAGAAAAATCAGACCAAAAGGGAAAAAGAACACAAGAAAGAAAAAAAAAACAAGCAAAAAAGGTGAAAATATTTTGCTGAGATACATATTTAGTCTTTAGTTCTTTCTAGCATTTTCTATCCCAAATCTTTTGAAATTCCCTTGAATCACCCCATTGTTAAGAGCCAAGTCCATCACAATTGCTCATCACATACTCTTTTTGTTACTGTGTACAATGTTCTCTTGATTCTCATTTCCCTCAGCATCAGTTCATGTATATCTTCCAAGCTTTTCAGAAATCATTCATAAGAAATATCTTTTTTTAAGAGGTGGCTCTTGAATGAAAATTTGAAGGGGCTCCAAGAATTGGAAGTGAGGAAGGAAGGCATTACATAACATAGTGAAAAAGCTTGGACTTGGTATGGAGTTAGGAGATGGAATGTTTTGTAAGGATGATGGTAACTAAATCTATTTAGTAAGTTATATGGAGGAGACCAGTGTGAAAATCAGCTCAGTGGCTGAAATCGGATTGTGCTAGGTTTTAAATGACAGACGAATTATTATTTTATTCTAGAACAACAGGGAATTATTGAAGTTTCTGGAACAAGGATGTGATAGCAGTATAGGACATGGATTGTAAAAGAACATAATATAATATAAAATAATATAATGAAGGAAGACTAATTAGGAGCAAATCCAGTCTTCACTTTGGCTCTATGGATCAAATCATTCTCAAAGTAGGCACAAGACTAGAATTTAATCTGATGGTTAATAAATTGGCAGTCATAACTGGGGTAAGGGGTGCAGGAAAAGGAAACTCTTCTCCTCACTCCCACCCCACGTTTTAGTATGAAGCCAAAATCTGTTCTCTATACTTGTGGCTACTGATGACTAAGTGGTGAACCGATTCACTAAATCATAGGATGCCAGGCTAACATTTTATTTCCTGAAGGTGAAGTTATTGGCACCTGCCCCTGAAGAAACTGCAGAGACTCAGCTTTGCTTCATATAATTGATCTCCTAGGTCATAATTCTGGCTTCAAGAACTGGACTAAAAAGATACAAAGAACAACAACCATTTTATTTTAGCCAGATCTAAGTTTGCTAAACTCCTTTGGTCAGATGATAATATCCCAGTGTTGACAGTTCATTGGTTCTTCCGTACCATTCCCAACACCCCCACTCTTGCTGAGCCTGAACTTATATTCACTCATCTCCAATTTCTTCTTGAAGAAGAGTGATGAAGAAGCTCTTCCGAGAAACCTCAGGCGTTGAACGAACATTACTGGGACCTAATGGCTCAGGAAAGAAGGAGATGGGGTGAGCCCATTTTCCTCTCTGGGCTTCAGTTTCCTCATCTCCAAAAGGAAAGGTTTGGACTGATAGCCTTCGAAGGTCCTTCCAGCTTTAGAGATATTGATCCTGTATTTTATGATCTCTTTGGGGCTGATTTTCCTTATCTCTAACTTAAGGGGGGGATGGGTGGGACGAGACAATCTTTCAGATCCTTTCTGTCTCACAGCCCTTCCCGTCCAGTTACACAGCCATTCTGGCCTGTCTCCTCTCTACCACCTGGCAGAGTATCGCTGAAATCTTCCCTTCTGGGGAGATTTCCCTGGGTAGCTCCAACTTCAGGCAACCATTGGACTCTCCACCATCCCTGTTACTAGGATCTATTTGGAGATTGGGTCTTGGTCTTACTTCTGAGCCTGAGGGAGGCACAAAACCACTTCTTTTCATTTATTTCCCCTTCCTTTTTCTTCCTAAACCTTCTATGGCCCTCCCCCAGCCCCCCTTTGAAACCGTTAGCCGCTGTGGGGTCCCATCCATCCTCTCCCAAGCTCCCCTCTCCCCCCCCCCCCAAGCGGAGCCGAGGGGCCTGCGAGCGGGCCTGTCTTGATTGTGTCGATGGGAGATGATTTTCAAGGTGAAATTTCTAGTTCAGTTGAGTCACTTTCATTCAAGGCAACGAGCCAAATGTCACCCCCGCCCTGCGCCGCACTCGATGCGCCCGCCGCTCTCCCATTGCATTTAAATTTACTCCACTTTTCCTCTCTGACACCTGTTTAAATCAATATCTTCCTCTCCAGGTCGTGGGGAGAATGTGCTCGGGCCCTCCACACAGCGCTTCTCAAATCCACTAAAATCAACACAATAATTGAAATATTTTCAAGCTGATTACACCGCAGCCCGAGGCTAGGCTGGTTGCTAAGGGTAAGCTCCCCGGTTGCTAGGGGGAGTAAATCATCTTGCATTATTTGATTTTTGTTATAGATATGAAACCGCTACTCCCTCGATTAAATGTCTCTCAGTCTAACACCTATGGGACCTGGGGAAAGAGAAAAGAAAAGCGGTAACCTTGACCCTGTCAAATAAATATCTCTAACTTTTCCTGTCCTCCGGCTTCCCAGCCAAACCTGTCTGCGGATTTTTTTCCCTTCTTCTTCTTCCCTTAACCTGACTTTAAATAACAAAGCTGTGGGGACGGGCAAGATGAAGAGAGGGAAAAACTGTCTGTTCTATTAAAGGACCTCTCGGCTGGGCTAAACACTCTCTATTTACTCCAAACACAGCATGATGGGGAAGCTACAAGGATCTAATAGCCTTGAAGATGTAGAATCTCCGCAATTACGGTTCCCTTCAAGCCGGCGGCTCGCGGGGGCCCCAGCCCGGCTCGATGCGGAGCGCTTGGCCGGGGCTGCCTTCCGCAAGAGCCCGGGCTCTCTGCGCCGGTCCGGCCGCAGCCCCGCCACCACCGCGGGCGCCGCTGCCGCCGCCTAGGACGGCCCGGTGCATTATTAATAGGAGCTCCGGCGGCCGGGGGAGGTGGCATGTGACACGGACACCCGGCAGCCTGGGCTGTTTCGCGGGGTCTCAGCATGCTCCTGCTTCCCCCTTTATCTCCACTCCCGCCCACCGGCTCTCCAAAAATTAATTCTGCCCAATAATACTGTCATTGTCCGACTGTCTGAGGCCAGAGGCTAGCTGTCCTGGCCTCCCGCTGGCCGGGGGCTCCGCACCTTTCCTCTGGAAACAAACAAACAAGCTTGTGGCTGAGGTGGAGGGAGAGGTGAGGCGGTCTCAGTGGAGACCTGGCCTCGTCCTAATGGAGTCACACAATGGTGGAGCTGTGAGGGGCCGGGGTATGTGTGTGTGTGTGTGTGTGTGTGTGTGTGTGTGTGTGTGTGTGTGTGTGCATGTGTGTGAGTGTGAGTGTGAGTGTGTGTGTGTGTGTGTGTGTGTGTCTGTGTGAGTGTGAGTGTGTGTGTGTAATACATAGTCTGAGTAGGCACAAAGGAGTCAGCATAGGATAGCATGTAGAGCTATCAGAAACTCAAGAATGTTTCCCAGTTCCTTTATTTTGGGTTGTTTTGGGAGGGTTGGGTTGATTTATTTCACCCAAACACTTAGGCTAGGTTGGTTTTGCATTCAGTTTTTTTTTTTTTTTTTTTTTGGGGGGGGAGGCAAAGTTTAAGTGACTTGCCCAGGATCACACAGCTAGTAAATACTGAGTCCTGATTTGAATTCAGATCCACCTGATTCCAGGGCCGGAGCTCTATCATCCAGTTATTAAAAGGGAACATCTTTCTTATGCCAGAGGATTAAGGATTTGGAGGGAGAAGGGACTTAAGAGGCCATCTAGCCTGTTTTTTATTTTACAGATTGGGAAATAAATTCAGGGAGATTATGACTAACCAATGGCTGAAGATGAAGGAAGCCTTTGCTGGCCCAAAATTTAGAGCAGGTAGGGACTGAGATGTCTTAGATTTACCTCAGGGCTTTAGGAATGGAACCTTCCCCCCCTCCATTCCCCCTCAGAGATGGAATTGAGAGACCTGTTCTGATGGCACACCCAGGATACTTTGCACTACACCGTGAAGTCTGTGGCACCTATTTCCTGAAGAGCACATTGATCCTGAATTTAGAGGACTTCAGATCTTACCACTGATGCTAGCTATCTGTGCACTTCTGTACAAGTCACTGAGTCTCAGTTTCTTAATATGTAAAGTAAGGGCCTGATACTAGGCCTCCAACTCTAAATTTATAATTTCATGTTGTAAAGAGGATATTCTTATCCAATGATGGGACTTAAAGCCAAGTTGTCCCATTCAAAATAAAAGCGTTCTGGAGCACACACACACACACACACACATGTTAAGGATCTGGGTCCCTTGATTGATGTCCCCTCTCTTTTCATAGGAGGGGACCAGAAAAGTAAAGTTATTCTTAATAGCCACACATCAGGACTGAGAGAGCCCTCACTACATTCAGCCCTCACTATATTCAGGCATTTTCTTAGCCACACATCCCACCTACTCTCTATCCAGAGGTGCCACTTGTTGGGTAGGTTGGATCAAAGCCCAGGAAACTGTTTTTCAACAATTAAGTGGCCCTCAATTTTAGAGGAACCATTAAAGTTCCTTCAGTCCAGTAGATCAGACCCATCTTAGTGCTTTCGTCTGAATCTTTCCTTCCATGCTTTGTATCATTAGGGAGACCACCTTCCCAAAGTGAAGTTTAAACCATGGCTGAAGATGAAAGAAGCCTTTGCTGGCCCAAAACTTAGAGCAGGTAGGGACTAAGGTCTCTTAGATTCACCTCAGGGAGATGGCTTTTAGGAATGGACCCTTCCTCTCCCCCCAAAACTGCTTGCTCTCCTCTGTTTCTTGGTCACTGGCAGCAATGGGACCTTGTCTTCTTAGCTTCAGTAAGCCTTTTGCCTGGGGCCAAAGAGCCCCTCCTTATACCATCTCTCCCTCTCCCCCCCTCCCCCCCAGTATATTGTAGGCACAAGAGCCTTTGGAGAAGTTTGAGGTTTTTTTTTTTTAATGGGCAGAAATATCTGCCTGTTAAACTTTAACTACAACTGTACCCAAAGCCCGTCTGTCTAGCAGCAGGTGGGCTAGTGAGAGGCCCGGTCCTGCTGGGATATAACCAGCTGTTCCCATGAATGAATCTCAAGTAAATTAACAAACACCACACAAACCTGTCAATTGAATCATTCTTGATTACTGTAAACGCTGGGTGATCCGGGCGGGGGCCTTCCTCCCCAGCCCCTCCTGCTCGGAGTAAGCTTCTTTGTGTCCAGGGGAGCTCCCACTATCTCTCACACCCCGTACAGCCAGGCCTTGCAGCTGCATTCCTCAGAGCCGTGTTTTAGATGGCAAGTGGTCGCCGGGTTCTAATCCGTCCCACGTCCCATTGCCAGTCCATTCTTTCATAGGCGCCATTTCTTAGCCTGTATCCTCTCTGCTTGAAGACTTTTAGGGTTCCCCATTTTCTACAGAATCAAGCTTAGCTTGGCATTCAAGCTCCCCTAGATTACCCATGCAACTTTCATTTTTATTTAGCACAGTTCCTGGAACATAGTAAGTGCCTAATGAATGCTTGTTGAGATGGCTTCTATTGCCTTGGCTCACATGATTCTCCCAATCCTTTAAGTCAGCTCTTCTTCCATTATACCTTCCCTCACTGTGCCTGAAACCTGAAGCATGAATTATCTAACTAGAACTAACACTTTGTGGAGTATTTTGTGTGTCAGTTTTTTATTTTGTCACGATTGTTGGCATAGTGGAATTGAGTGCCAGACTTGGAGTCAAGAAGACCCGAGTTCCAGTCCTACCTTAGACACTTCCTACATATGCCCTTGCCTAGTTATGTGTTTTTTTTTAATAGCCTCAATTTTTTTAATAGGGATAATAGCACTTACTATATATAGTGATATAAGGACTTCCTACACATGACCACACTAGTCATGTTTATGTTCTCTTAGCCTCAGTTTTTTTTTTCATCTGTAAAATGGGGATAATAATAACCCTTACTATATAGTGATATAAGGATTTCCTACATATTAGTGATATAAAGACTTTCTACATATCACCATGCTTAGTCATTTTTTCTTAGCCTCAGTTTTTTTCATCTGCAAAATGGGCATAATAACACTACATAGTGATATAAGGACTTCCTACATATCACCATGCTTACTCATGTTTGTTTTTTCTTAGCCTCAGTTTTTTTCATCTGTAAAATGGGGATAATAGCATTTATTATATAGTGGTATAAGAACTTCCTATACTTTCTACATATGATCACTTCTAGACATTTATTTTTTCTTAGCCTGAGTTTTTTTTTTCATCTGCAAAATGGGGAAAATAATAGCACTTACTGCATAGTGATATAAAGATCACTCTATAAAGCAACTTGCAAATCTTAAAACACTACATAAATATTATCATCATCATCATTAACTTTTTGAAGATATGGACCATAATGCATTTATTCTATGCTGTCATCAACACAATGGTGTGTATTTAATAATCAGTCAATTAGTAGTTATTTTGAATGAATGAAAAAAAATACCCTTTTCTTATATCTATAAAATAAACCAGGTTGGGAATCCATAGAGATTGAAAGACACTTTTAAAGAGCTGGTGGCAGTAAGGAAAAGGGAAGGGAATAAGCATTTATTGAGTACCTACTATGTACCAATCACTGTTTCAGGCACTTTACAAATATCATCTCATTTGATTTTCACTGCAACTCTGCAAGCTAGATGCTGACATTGTTGCTATTTTATAGATGAGGCAATTGAAGTTAAATGACTTGCCTAGGATTGCTTAGGAAAGTGCCTAAGGTCGCCATTTGAACTCGAATTTTTCTGATTCCAGGTCAAGTGTTCCAGCCACTGTACCAGCTAGCTGCTTCTACATATAATATAGCCTAGTATATAAAAAGGGCTGGCTGGAGAATGTAGGAAACTTGGCCTCTGGCTAGACCAGAATTAGTGAACAACTGACTATGTGATTTTGTGGAAATCACTTTTCTGAATTCTGTTGTTTCCAGCCATATAAGAAGAAATCAAGAATTTTTCCTCCCTCCTTAGAGTGACATTAGGAAGACCAATGTGGTAAATATCATATAGTGCTAAGTTTCTTGGAAGAATGCATTTAGGTGAGTAGATGGTGGAACTACCTCTTTACGTAGCATTCTCTTCCTTATTTTTGTCTCCTACTTGGGAAAACCCCACCTGCACTGTCTGGGTCTCCTCTCAGACCCCACCACTTCCTTGCAGAGGCTGCCAGTTACCGGTTTGGCTTCCCCTGGACCTCCTGGAACTGCTTCCATTTCAATTTACCGTTGACTTGAGAACTTGGACAGCTGGGAGAGGCTGGGTAAGGCAGATACTCTGCTGGAAGAAGCCAGATGGGACAGTATTTGGGGGGAGAACAATGCAACATGCTTTAAAAACTCTGCTATGGCACTAGGACAGCATTACACAGATAGCAGGCATTTAATACATAACTTGCTGATTATGTTAGGCTTTTACATTGAAAATGTCAAAGTTTGTCACAACAGTTCTACCTCATAATCATCTTTATCAGACAGAGATGAACTCCATTTTGCAGAAGGGTAAACTGAGACCCAGAGAAATTAAATGAATTGACCAAGATCACAAGCATGATGAAATGGAGATTAGAAGTCAGGAATCAACAGATTTACAGGATAGTGTTCTTTCCTAAAGCATAGGTCTGATCATCTTTCTCCCCTGATGAAGACATTTCAGTGAATACCTCTTGCCTCTATAACAAAAAAATAAATAAACACCTCTATTTGGCATACAAAATCCTCTGCAATTTGAATCGGACCTGTCAGAATAGACTGATTTCCCTCATACATTCTATCAATCAATCAATCAAGCAAGCATTTATTAAGTATGCTTAGTTTCCATAGACTATCACCCTGGCTTTCTTTTTTTTTTTTTTTAATTTTTTTTATTATATATATATATATATTTTTATAATATTATCCCTTGTATTCATTTTTACAAATTACCCCCCCTCCCTCTATTCCCTCCCCCCGATGACAGGCAATCCCATACATTTTACATGTGTTACAATATAGTCTAGGTACAATACATGTGTGTGAATATCATTTTCTTGTTGCACAATAAACATTAGAATCCGAAGGTACATGTAACCTGGGCAGACAGATATTAGTGCTAACAATTTACATTCACTTCCCAGTGTTTCTTCTCTGGGTGTAGCTACCTCTGTCCATCATTGATCAACTGGAAGTGAGTTGGATCTTCTTTATGTTGAAGATTTCCACTTCCATCAGAATACATCCTCATACAGTATTGTTGTTGAAGTATACAGTGATCTTCTGGTTCTGCTCATTTCACTCAGCATCAGTTGATTTAAGTCTCTCCAGGCCTCTCTGCATTCCTCCTGCTGGTCATTTCTTACAGAGCAATAATATTCCATAACCTTCATATACCACAATTTACCCAACCATTCTCCAACTGATGGACATCCATTCATCTTCCAGTTTCTAGCTACAACAAAAAGAGCTGCCACAAACATTTTGGCACATATATGACTCTTTCCGCCACCCTGGCTTTCTTTAAAGTTCAGATCAAATGCCATCCCCTGCTCCTCCTTGATACTCTGCCCCTTTTGATACCCAGTTGCTTGTTCTCTCCATATTTCTCAAATTACTTTGCATATGATTTGTATTTACTTTTCTGTGAATGTATTTTTCCTCCAGTAGAAAATAAGATCCTTGAAGACAAGAACTATTGAAGGCCATTTCTAGACATTGTTTAAGATATAGAAGGTGCATAAATGTTTGCAGAATTGAATTAAGTTGAATTCCCTTAGACCATATTGATTTTCATTAGGGAGAAATCTTGGGTCCAACCAGGCTCTCTGGTGATGGAAGCAT
The DNA here is from genome assembly GCF_048593235.1 of Sminthopsis crassicaudata. Classification (NCBI taxonomy): domain Eukaryota; kingdom Metazoa; phylum Chordata; class Mammalia; order Dasyuromorphia; family Dasyuridae; genus Sminthopsis; species Sminthopsis crassicaudata. Next base: position 478,386,484 of record NC_133617.1, read on the forward strand.
CAGTAAAGGCTGAAGCTTACATAATCCAACTCTGGGCAGAATCTTTTAGAATCAAGGATTTCTAACCATCAATGGATACCAAGAAGACTGGATAGTTAGTAACAGTAATAAAAGTATTTAATTAAATTAATAGGGATGAGAAACTGATGCTGAGAGAGGAAGGGAACAAGGGTTCTAATAAAAAATAGAGAAAATAAAGGAACAGAAATGGGGAGAGTAGTATTTGTGTTGGGGATGAATGAATAAGAATGAACAGGTCTACTACTTATGAGTATAAGTAAACCATTTATAATCACCCACTTACCTGCTTCTTCCCCTTTGATTCATTTATCTTTTTAATAAATCTATATTGAGTATCTCCTATTCAAATAAGCTTGAGCTATACCGTGAGATGAGCACAAAATAACAGGAAAATGAAGAATATTCCTTATTTCTCTTTTTTTCCCTTTCCCCCCTTTTTGAAGTTTGAAGCAATGTATTAGAATAGGAATGTGTTAAGATCTGGAGAGGAATAAGTTTGAGTTCTTTTCTCTCTCTCCTTCTGAAGTCCTGGAAGCATAGACTTAAAAGAATCATAGATTTAGAGCTGGAGGAGACCTTAGAGACTTTTTAGAAATAAGGAAAATAAGGCACATTAAAATCAAGTGACTTATCCAAAATCATATAGCTAGTAAAGGAGAAAAAGGAGAAACTAGAAGGTGACAAAGGGAAGAAGGAGGAAGAATCAGAAAAAAGAACTCAGACCAATTTCCAGAACAGAGATTGTTAACTTGGGGTCTCTGGGTTTTTTACATACTATTTTGATAACTATACTTCAATAGAATTGGTTTCCTTCATAATCCTATGTATTGTATTTCATACATATAAAAATGTTTCTGAGGAGTCCATGGGCTTCATCATACTGTCATAGAGGTCCATCTCACACAGATATACATACACACAATTAAAAAGTCCTACGTCGCAAACCTTCGTACACCTTAGATTTTATAAGCATATAAATCAAAGATTGCGGGGGGGGGGGGAAGAAAGAATAGGATTTTGTCCAGGAAAACAAGAAAGCTAGAGGATAAAAAAAGTGGATGGGAGGAATCTCCTCTTTACGATGGATAGGACACTATATACATACATACATATATATATATATATATATATATATATATATATATATATATATATATATATATATGATAGTGAAAATGGAGAAACTAAAAGGAAAAGCTTGTCAAAGTTACTATGCAAAATCAGAAAGAAGTGATGGAAAGGAAGCAGAGAGTGAAAGTAGGAAAAAAGAGCAAAAGATAAATTAAGAGGACCTAAATGGGAAAAGAAAAGAGCTTGTGGCAGAGGTAGTAGAGGGAGAGGTTGGGTGATAGAAAAGGAAAAGACATAAGCTGCTATATTTATAGGTATTATAATAACTCACTTTTATAAAACACTTTAAGGTTTGTGTATTTTGTGTACATACCCCTCCCTCCAGCCAGTTGTTAAACATTTACCACTGTACTCCTGCTTCCAGCTCACTATTCTGTGGTTCTTTGATTCTATAGGAAAAATCCCATAACACATTTTTAAAAGTTTAATTTAAATTAATAACATTTTCTCATCACTTTCTTAAACCTAACTAATCAACAAAACAGTAAATCAAGCACTCTAGAATTTGTTGATTTTTTTGAGATCTAACTGCACATGCTGAAAATTTAACACTCACTTCTCCAAAGTTAGTAAGAGCTAGTTCTAGGACACCCTTAGAGATGGAAAAAAATATCTGTCTACAGTTAAATATCAAGGTATTTAAGTAATTAAGTAAGTAAAATCTGGTTCTATGTTCTTTCCATGGGGTAGTCCTCTCCCCCATTTTGTGGCTCAATTTCCCCACTGAGAAAAATAATAATAATAAAAATAATAAAATAAAATATTATTCTTATTTATTTCAAAGTGTCAAAGAAGTAATAGTCAAATGTTAGAGTGTTTAGAGTCTTGATAGGAAAGATGCTTTGGAAATTCAATATCAGAATGCATCATAATTAGGTAATGGTTGAACAATTTGGTGGATCTCATTCAGCAATGTTCTGGTAAAAGTTTAACAACTGCCTCTCCTTTAAAAATGTACTCATGATTTTGAGGAACTGTAGGAGTTGCTTTTACACACTCTTACATTATATAAAAGGTTTAGAAAGTGGATACAAGAAGGTCACAGAAGGGATAGAGTTGGAAGCAGTTAATATGGTTGGGCTGGACATGAAGCAAAGTCTTGTCAGCATAGTTGAGTAAAGATGGCATGGGGATAAGGGTGGGTGATCACAGGGCAAGTTCAAATTAACTAATTTTTCTTAGGTATTACTTGTTCCTTCATGACTGCAAATCTGTTCTAGTCCTCTATTCAGATAGTAGGACTCAGCCCTCCACCCTTCAAACCCATCAGTTTTGATTTGATTTGAGCACCTTCGTTTTTCTCAGGGCTCAATTTAGGGCACCTGGAATGTTAGAGCACAAAACAAAAACAAAGCAAAGAGGAAACCATATGTCATCCTAACTGGGAGAGAAGTGCCAGACATTGTCCCTCAAGAGGCCCAGGAAACAGAAGGGCAAGGGGAAGAAAAAACTCGGAAAGAAAAGAGGAGATCAGAAATTTTAATAGGATGGAAATTGAAACCACAAACTGACATAAATGCCATCAGTTTGCTGAATCTCAAACTGAATCAAAATGTATATAATTTACTTTTTGTTTCTTTCTTTTCACCCTGAGCCACACAATGAATCAATGACATTTTAAAAGTTGTCTCTTAAGTACATAGAAACAATGTAGAGTAATAGAGTTCTGGGCTTGAAATGAGGAAGACATGAATTCAAATACTGCCTCATACTTACTGATTTACTAATTTAGTGATTCTAGGAAAGTTACATAATTTCCAAATGTCTCAGGCTTATGTGCCCTCAGTCTTATTTACTAAATTTCTGCTGATGGTGGAGGGAATTTGTATACTGAGAACTTCCCTTATTGATGAAATCAAAGAGCTTTCCCATGTTATTGTTATTTAACAAAATCCTACTGAATCATTAAAAATGGAAACTTAAGAGAATACATTTTATAAAACCATTGAACCAGTACCTCAAAATATTCTCCAGTCAGAAAAGCTTTTTTTTCCCTTATAATCGCTTCTCCCTATGGCTTCTTAGTCTAGTAGAGATGAAAAGATTCTCTTCCAGGGGGCACTCTGTCTAAATGTCTCTCCAAACTCCTCCTGACCATCCTCCTGTCTCCAGGGGCCTAAAAATTGTTTCAAAGTACCAATAGTCAAACCCATAGAAAGGGAATAAAAAGGGAAAGGGGTGTGTGTGTGTGTGTGTGTGTGTGTGTGTGTGTGATCCCATCTCTAGACCTTGGAATTTTAAAAGGATCACACATACACATTGCACTCATTCTACTCTTACTCAAATGTAGCAGGGAAAGAGATGTAAATTTCCTAGTCCTGATTAATCAATCTTCTGGGTTTTAGGATCACCAAAAGCCTTTGGTATTCTGGGCCCCTTCTCAGTTTAGCTCAAGCTCATGCAGTCAGAACCAAAATTTCATTAGGTTTAAGAAAGAGCAAGGAAAAGGGGCTGGGGATGAGCAAGATAATGCACACAATAAAAAAAAATCAGAAAATCTTCTAGAGTTTCTAATCTGTAGGGGAGGAAACAATATTCTTTCTAATCTTTTCCTTTAGAATATTGCTTACATTTTCAGAATTTATTTATAATTTTAGGGTATAACAAAGCTGTCCCCTATGTGCAACATGAGGGTATAATTTTGTGACTTGAAGGGAGACAGAATAGATATCTCTAGCCTCTTTTATCTACACTCTTCTCCAAGAAAGACTTTAATTCTGCTAAGAGAGGAAGCAGGAGATTGGGCCCAGAAGACTGGCCATTCTGCTTTCCTCATAGAAAAGAGGCTAGGATTATATCTATCTGCTCCCTTGACTATTATTAGTCTAGGGGATGTAGTGTTCAGGTTCAAATTAAGTTCCAAGCCAATTTTTATTAATGAGGAAAGGAGGGCCCCAAGCTTTATATCCAAGACTCTATTATTCCCTTCCCACTAAATTCCAGTTCCATAACACAAATGCATATAGTATTCAAATTAATAGCAAACCAGAAATCAGAGAAAGTATATCAGATAACATAGTTAATATAGTTCCCATTGGGAATGGGGCAACTCAACTCATTGGAGAGGGAGTTCTAGAACTCACTCAACTGGAAATTCCCCAAAATCTCCAATACAGCAAGTTGTAGATAGGTAACACGATGGAGACTATCAGCTCTTATCATAGTAGTTTTAGTTTTAGTGTCCCTTCAGCAGTCTGAAGTGGAATTGACATTGTCTATCTCCTTCCTTGAAGTCCAAAGAAGAGCCCAAATTGATTCAAAAGACTAGAGGAGACTGAAGAAAGTTACTGTCTTCTCTCATACTCTTGACAGTTCTTCCCCACTCCTCATTTAGATTTGGGGCATTGCTCCTCACCAAGAAGGGAGACCCTCATACCAATTGGCTTTGAGACTTGAGTCACATGATTGTCTGTGATTTGGGCCAGCTATGTTGGAAGTGGGAGGCAGTTTTGTATAAAGTAAAGAACACTGCATTTAGAATCAGAAGGTCTGGGTTCTAATTCTGGATCTGCCATTCCTAAGGCAGTGGAAATGTGACTTGGCCCTATAAGATTTCAGTTTCCTTATCTGCAAAATGAAAAATTTCAACCCAATGATCCAGACAGGGTGACATGGCATCCAAAAATCCAGTACTAGGCTACTTTTAGGGAGGAACAGTATTCCTAAATAGTGAGGAGATAGTCCTGTGGAGCCTGGTCAGATCACATGGAGGACCTAGAAAGCATGTTGTGTAAGAATTGGTTGAAATGAAGAAGAGAATATTTAGTTTGGAAAAGAGAAGACTTAGGAGGTACATGGGGATTTGTTTTTTTGAAGGGAGATATGAAAGTTCTTGCTTGATTCTAGAGGGAAGAACTAGAAGCAATGGGTATATATTGCAAAAAAGGCACATTTAGGGTTGATATAAGGAAGATCTTCCTAATAGAGCTATTCAAAAATGCAATGTTTTGATTGTAGAGGTAGTGAATTACCTTAATTAGTCTTCAAGTAAAGGCCAGGTGACTACTTGTCAGGGGTGTGTATGTACATACACACACCTGTCATATACATTTATGTATATATGTGTGTGTAGAGAGACAGATACAGAGAAAGACAAAGATAGATATAGAGACAGACAGACATACACACAAATAAAGGGAGACACAGAGAGGAAAAAAAAAGGCAGTCAGAGAAAGAAAGGCAAAGACATAGATAATATAGATAGATAATATAGTTCCCATTGGGAATGAGGTAACTCAACTTAATGGAGAGGGAGGTCCCAGAATTCACTCAACTGGAAATTCCCTGAAATTTCTAGTATAGCAAGTTGTAGATAGGGAACATGATGGAGATTATAAGTTCTTATTATGTTAACTCCTTCCCAGGGAGGGAGGGAGAGAGAGAGAAAGAGAGAGAGAGAGAGAGAGAGAGAGAGAAGCCCTGTGGTGTCTTCTGTGTCATTACATACTTCTGTGTCCTAAAAGGTAAATTTTGATTATAAATGCCTATTGTACAGCTCCATAGTGGAGAAGCTAGAATCTGAAGCTTCTTGAACACAGGGCTTATGTCTTATTGACATAAGCTCTATATTTTGGAAAGACCTTACACAAGGTCTTACACAAGTGACTTAGCTTTTCTGAAGTTACTTCTTAGTTTTCTTACTCATAAAATGGAAGACAATAATGCTTGTATTATCCTAATCATAGAGTTGTTGTAAGAAAAGACTTTAGGAGGGACATGATAACTGCCCTCAAGTCTTTGAAAGGCTGTCAAGTTGATATGAAGGATTAGACATTTTCTGCTTGAACCAAAAGGGGATAATTAGAGAAATAAGAGCTTTCATTTTAATGCTTCTTCTGAACCCATCTCATATTCCTACTAACACATATCCTATACAGATGGGTGATTCATAAGAGAAGTAACATGATATAGTGTTGAGGTTGGATTCAGGAAGATTTGAATTCAAATTCTGTTAGACATTTACTGATTATTAAAAGTCATGTGACTTTTCTGACACTCAGTTTTCTTATCTATTTATGGAGATAATAATGGAATTTTTCTTTCAGAGTTGTTGTGAGTGTGCAATTTTAGTGATGTTCTAGGGTCCAGTGGATGACCTTGGCATTTTCAATGTCTGACCAAACTAAGCATTTCACAGAGTCTGATTTAGCTGTCTTCATGATCTTTGGAACAAATGGTTCTCACCCACTATTGGGATGCTTCTCCCTACCTCACTAACAGGTCTGGGGCCTTTTGGTTATCCTTAATCTGATTTAGCTCATCATAAATGGTTTTATTGGTATGTGGAAGCTGGACATGCTTCGGCTTCTTGGAGCCACCAGTGTATAATTTTAGAGAGTTGTCTGATAGCACTTGCACCTGTGGGTCACACATTCGGTAGCAATCAGAGGGAGGACAGCAGTCTAGGTTCTGATGCCAGGACTTAACCTTCTATTTACTCTGCCACCACCCCCCTCTGAGTACTGGCCAGGGCTGGTGCTCAGGAAATAAATATCTTTTGGTTGATCGTTTGATGGCTAGAGAAGTTAATCAAGGGGACCAGCAGCCCCTGTGAATCATATTGACTCAATTCATTCTTTTTTTTAATTAGTGTTTTATTTTTCCAAATACATGCAAAGATAGTTTTCAACATTTACCTTTTTGAAACTTTGTATTCCTATTTTTCTCCCTCTCTTCCCCTCTTCTTTCTCCCCAAGACATCAAGCAATCCAATTAAATCCAATTAAACATGTGCAATTTTTCTAAACATTTCCATATTTGTCATGTTGTACAAGAAAAACTAGATCAAAAGGGGGAAAAGAAAAAAGAAAAAAAAAAGCAAACAAAGAAGAAAAACAAAACAGTTAAAATACTATGCTTTCATCTCCCTTTATTCTCCATGAGTCTCTCTTTGGAGGTGGATGGCACTTTCCATCACAAGTCTATTAGAATTGCCTTGAATCAATTGTTTGTTGAAAAAAGTCCATCACAGTTGATCATCACATAATCTTGTTACTGTGTACAATGTTCTCTTGGTTCTGCTCACTTCCCTTAGCATCAGTTCTTGTAAGCCTTTCCAGGTTTTTCTGAAATCAGCTTGCTCACCATTTCCTATAAAACAATAATATTCCATTACATTCATACATCATAACCTATCATTCCCTGATAGGTATCCACTAAATAATTCATTCTTGATATAGAGTTAAAGATGTTTTCTTAAGCTCCACAGAGTTTTCTCATTCTGTTCTGCGTCCTTTTCCATTTACCACATGATGGGAACTTGGGAAATAGGTTTGTGAGAATAGGTCTGAAAATGAGGACAATAAGATAGGATTAGGGCTTTAGGAACATAATTTTAGAGCTGCAAAAGACTTTGGAGGAAATGTGGTCCAACCTTCTTATTTTATACACAAGGAAACTGAAGGTCAGAAAAGAAACAGAACTTTCTTTCCTAAGACCACCTAGCTAAGAAGTTGACAAGAGTCAGGATCTCAAAGTCAGATTTTCTTACTCCAGACAAAGCATTTTCCCAGAACTACTCTAAAGCCTCACTTTTGAACTTTTCTTTCTGGTCCTTTAGAATGAGGTAGAAAATAAATGTTGAGGAGCTTAGTTGTATGGACCATTTCATCCTTGGATTTCCATTTTTCAGATTCTCCCTGACTGAAGCAAGGGGCAGACACACTTTGCAAGGAAGAGCAGCAGAAGGGGATTTATCTATCTCCAATCTCCCTATTCAGACCCCTTCTCCCTCAGGACCCAGCAGGGTGACAGAGCCTCCCATCTTCACCAACTGCCTTGTCTGCTTCCCCCCTTTCCCTGGTAGAGAGGCGTGGTTTTGTGAAACAACAGCTCCCTCTTCCAGGTATAATCCCACCAATTACAGAGGAGGGGCTGATTACATTGCCTTGGCCTGTCTGCCGGGCTCATTAAGGAGCACACGATTTGCATTTCAACATGTGTAAACCCCATACAGCTGGTGTGGGGGTTTTCACATGGCTGGGATTCGCACGTGCCTTCCCCAGCTCCAGTCGCAGTGGCGGCTGTGTTTTTGTAACTGTGCAGGGCTGGGTTTGGAGAGGAGCGGGGAGGGATTGTCGGCTGTCTCTGTCACCGGTGGGGTTTGGGGTTGGCGTGTTTGTTTTGTTGTTCGTGGGTGTCTTGTTTGTATGCGCCTCTCTCTGCATATGGTCTCTTGATGTCTTATTGCATTAGGGGCAAAATGTGTTAAGATAAGAATGAAGAAGATGTCTATAATGCTATCAGTGGGCAGATCTGTGTCTGTGAGGATATTAGTTCCATGAAAGCTGTGAGGGAGCTACCAGGCTCTGTGTAGACCAAGCTCGATGCGAGTTATTTGGGAAGGGGCTAAGTGTTTACGAAGCTGCTGCAGAATACATATGAAGTTTTTCTGGAGGTGATTTTTAAGGAGAAAGATTTGTGGAGTGTGGAGTTGGAAACCAAGGAGAATTGATGTGGGCACAGAACTTATGGGTGAAAAGGAGGTACAAAATGAATATAGAGGGATTTTTGCAGTAAAGGTGGATGAAGGGTGGCAATGCTAGAAATAGCTAAGGTTGATGTGGGGACTAAAGGTTGGGATACGTCTCCTGAGAAGCCAGGTGCCCATCTGTCCTTTGGCTTGATCTGTCGGGTGTGTGTGTGTGTGTGTGTGTGTGTGTGTGTGTGTGTGTGTGTGTTGGAGGAGGTGGAGTGAACTGGTTTTAGTGGATGATTATGGGAGTAGCATTGAGTGAGAAGGCAGCATGTAGCTGGCACATGTGATATCCTGAGTGAATATTCTTGTGGAGTTTCCTGCATGGAGATAGGATTGTTGTTGCTGTTCTTTCTCCTCTCTGTATTTATCCTGTGGAATCATCACAATATGGAAGTTGAGGGTGAATTCAGTATTTGGACATATTCAACTCTTCCTTTTATTACATTTTATATGTTAGCATGTAATGGGTTTGCACACCATGTATCTTTGATCATGAAATGAAGTGAATTTTATTTTCCTTCCAATGTATGTATATTTGGACCAGGATGAGGGTCCTTGGGAGAGGAGAGTCTCATTCTTAAGTGTGTGTGTGTGGTTTGTCTGAAGCTTTGGAGAGAGGACTGCTTTTTAGGAGCAATCATCCCTCTTGGCTTGGCCTGGGTTAGGGGGTTCTGCAAGAAGGAAGACCTGGAGAAGGGAGAAGAGCTCCTTTGGGGAGGGGTCAAGACTGGAAAGTGGAACCTACAAACCTCAATCTCATTAGTTTTTGAAGATTCCACCTTGTATGAAGGGCCAGGCCAAATGTGCCTTTCCCTAGGTCCCTAGAAGGAAACAAAGCTCCAGGTCAGGCTGCCCTGGACAGTGGGAACAGGGAGAAGGAGCTCCTAGAAGAAAACCACTTCAGGCTGCTCTGGAAGGTGAGGGCAGGGAAGAGATGTTCCTAGGAGAAATTCTCCTCCCCCCCACTTCAGACTTCTCTGGAGAGTGGGAACAATGAGGGGGGCTCCCAGGAGAGGACCCCCATTTCAGGCTGCTCTGGAGAGTAGAAACAGGTTGAGGGCTCCTAGGAGAATCCCCCCTCCAACAGTACACTTCAAGCTTCTCTGGAGAATGAGATCAGGGAGGGGGTTCCTAGAAGAGGACCCCCATTTCAGTTGCTCTGGAGAGTGGATCAGGCAGGGGGCTCCCAGGAGAGGAGCCCCACTTCGGGGTGCTTTGGGAGTGGGAGCAGGGAGGGCATGGGAGAGAACCTCCAAGTTGGGCCGCTCTGGAGGGTGGGAGCAGCGAGGTAGGGGTGAGCTCTTCACTGTCTGCCATTTAGCCAGCAGCACTCCTGGGCAGCGCGGGGGTGGAGGGAGCCACAGGACACCTCCGTCTCCTCTATTTACAAACTAGCTGCCTTCAGCAGCCAGCCTGTTTAAGCACTTCATTCCCATTCAGAAGGGCCATCTGCTGCCTTTTGCTGTAAGTCTCCCTGAAAACCCCAGCCTTGACAAGCTAGAGATATGTCAGTGCAGTTATCAGCAGAAAGCAACATCTGCCATCCCTGACACCTAGTATTGTAGCCCATTTAATATGTCCCCCTCCTCCCTTTAACTGCAGACAACAGCTCCCTATATTATATTTTCCCACTCAATTAGCACTATCATCCTGCTGAAATAGAAGCCAATTTACCTTTAATGACATCATTGTTAGGAAAGTGGCGGTGCCCGGTCCTCGGCTGTCACTGGATTGCGGGAGGCAGGGCTGTCTCTCTCTACTAGCCCTGACAGCGGATGGGGAGCGGCCGCAGCCTATCGGAGGCCTCCGCCGTCACCCCCGACCACAGACATTGTTTCCGACAGCTCGCGGAGGCAGCGTGGCGGAAAATTGAGTCCAGATTCATTAGGTTTTTCAGTGTGCTGCTCAAGTCAGTTAAATTGATACATTTCCTAACAAAATTGAAGTGCTTTGTGCTGCCAGTGGAAAGCCTGGTGACCCTGCTCGGCCCACTGAGCAGCCAAAACGAGCTGATGGATCCATTAGGCCGCTTCGAATGCTTTTCCCCCTCTCCCTTCATTCCTGACTGACACTGTAAATCTCAGCCAATTTCAGGCCCTAATCATCATTACAAACCCCCCTCCACTGTTCATTTGTGACGCCGGGCCATTCTAATCTGGGGGTGGGGGAGAGGATCCCCCTCCCCACAAGGGGGTCGGAGCTCTGGGGAGCCCGAACAACCTACAGCGAGAGGAGAACGGCGAGCTATTTGGGTACTGCCGGGGTGGGGAGGGGGCCCTGCTTCAAGTGGCTCCCAGGGAGGTGATGAGGGGAGCCACAGAGCCTGGGAGGTGTTAGATGCAGTTTCTAGATGGAGGGTTCAGGGCTGGTGGTAGGGAAGATGAACTGCATAGAAACAAACAATCCCTCATCTGATGGTGTTTTCAACTTTTTAAAATATTTAAATTTAAGGGATACCTTATTTTGCATGTCAGTCATTTCCAGTTATAATCCTCACTACCTTCCAAACTACACTGGGAGCCCTTCCTTGTAACAGTGCAAAAACAAAAACCCAGGTAAGCAAAACTAACCAAAATAGCAACTGGTACCCAACAGAGAATGCAACATTTCATATTCCCTGTCTTTCCAATGATGCTTCTAGTTTTTCTTTTTCTTTTAAAATTTTGGACTGGAGTTGTGATTTCCTTGGTATGGAGAACTCCCAGTGAGGAAACTCTATCTGCCTATGGCATTTGGCACCTGCCTGGTGTGGTGTCTAAGACACTGCCCTTAAAATCAAGAAGAACTGGGTTAAAATCCTGCTTCAATTCCTTATTAGTCATGTGACAGTGGACATCTTGATTAACCTCTTTGTACCTCAGTTTTTTTTCTCATCTGTAAAATGAAGGGTTTGCACTGGATAGCCTCGGGGATCACGTCTAACTTCAGAGCCTTGATTATATGATCCTATTTTCAGTCTTAAGCACTGGGATGTTAAAAGTGGGACTTGAATCCATGTTTTCCTGACTCTAAGATGGACTCTGTCTACAATACCACACTGTCTCTTTTTTCAAACTTTTCCTGTAACAATACAGCTAACATTTCTACAGCACTTTCAGCTTTTTAGCAAATGCTTTTCGAATATGATCTCATTTGCTCCTCACAACTAAAGGAAATAGGTGTTGTTTTTTATCCTCTTTATACAAATGAGGTAACTGAGACTGAAAGACATTAACTGACTGGACTAGGCTCACACAGCCAGTAAGCTATTGGGTCTTCCTGACTCCAAGAACTATTCACAATGCCACCTATTATCTCCTCAATAACCCCGTAAAGTAGGCCAGCAATAACCAATCAACAGGCATTGATTGTCTACTCAGTACCAAGTATTGTGTTAGGCAATGTAAACCTAAATAAAATAATCTCCACTGACAGATGAAGAAATCAAGGCTTGGAGAGATTAAGCAATTTAGCTAAAGCCCAATAGCAAAGTAGGGGTAAAGCTAAAACTAAAACCCAGCTCTCTTAACCTTTAGTCCAGGGCTCGCTCTTATTGCTCCTATATAACCAGAGAGATTATTGACCCAGGAAAGAGAATAGGAGTTGGTGCAATTAAGACTGTTGGGTCAATAGCTATGTTGCTTAGGAAATATTTCTGCTCTCCTGTTTGTGTTGTTGTTGATTCTTTGTGATCCCATTTGGGGTATTCTTGGCAGAGATTCTGAAATATTTTGCCTTTTATTTCTCTAGCTCATTTCAGAGGAAGAAACAGACAGACCACTTGAATGACTTGCTCAGAACCACATAGCTAGCTAATAAATACCTGGGCTCACATTTGAACTCAGGCCTTTTTGGCTCCAGGCCCTTTGCTTTAGCCACTTTGTCACCTAGGAGCCCTGATATCATATTGGATCCTTCTAAAAATCAGATGATAATGTGATGATAGGATTCTCATAGAGATCACAGAATACTGACTTTTGTTTTTAAAACTCTGAGTTCCAGATTCTCTCTCTCTCTCTTCTTCCAACACGTGAAGTTATGCAGAACATTTTCATAAAAGTCATGACATCACAGAATACTGAGTGACATTTGACATATTTATAAGTTCATAAAACTGGAAGAAATCTTAGAAATCTTATAAGGAACCTTGGGAATGGTGTATCCCTCACCATCACCATTTTGCCTGCTTCTAGGCTAATCCTTATAGCCATCATCCAAGAAAGAAATTTGTATGGAGAAGGGGATAGGTGTCCTCAATAATTTCCAACTAACTTTCAACCCAGGGTAGGGAAGCCAGCCTAGCTGATACGGTAAGGTACCCTGAAGGAGAAATGGTAGGCAAAATGTTCCAGGCAAGTCAAACTATTACCTTGACTGCCATCTCCTGTATGAAGCTGAGAGAGATAACCCAGGGCTTTGAATCTAAACCCTAGGAATAGCAATATTTCCAGCCCAGTGTCCTTAGCCATCATCTTAGGAACCTAAGATGTGGAACTATTCCACATGTAACAGATGGGAAACCCCTGTGGAAAGTCAGCCTGGCAATTACTCCTACAGGTGCTTAGCCATAACCTCTGAAGACCCAAATGAAAAGGTTCTTTTCCCCAAAAGTTCTTGGTTCTGTCATCAGAACCAAGTGTGCGACATCAGAAATTGATAGGATTTTATTAGTGGAAATGATATTTTAAAAGGAGCATTGACTTTTCTATCCTACTGTCCCTTAAGGGTCATGCCATCTTTCATATGACTTTAAGCTGAAACCAACCACAAATGTCCTCTGTCCCATTAGTATGAGTTCCAGGAAATTAGGGACTGTCTTGATTTCCTCTTTGCATCCTTAAAATTTAGCACTGTGCTTTGTATATAAGCGTTTAATAAATGCTTTATTCATTTAAGTTTTAATCCCTTCATTGGACTGATGAAGAAATCGAGGTTCAGAGCTACAATAAGATGATATAGAACGAATTAGAGTAACCTACCACCATGTTGTACTCTAGTGGGGAGTAGAAAAGCCACATATAGCACATAGACCAATGTTAGGGTATGATGTGATTACTATGTGACACAGCATGTCACAATAATGAATGATAAAACTGAGGATAGGAGTATCAAAATAGCAAATGGGAGACTGTGGAATGTTGGAATGGAGTCTTCTCTGAGAAAATCAAAAGGGCTGGATTCTTAATCAGCTGAATGGGGGATTAATTCACCTCTCTCGACTCATTTTCTTTAATCTGTAAAATTAATGGACTAGATTAGATTATCACAAAATTTCTTTCCATCTTGAAGATTCTGTAATATCCTAAGGATAATTTCAGGACAAACTGATATTGTACCCATATGATGGAGTCATGATAATAGGAGATGGTAGAAAGCTAGCCATCCATGCCTCATATCTTGTAGGGAATGACGTTTGCTTCTTGTTGCCTGAGGGATTTTAGCTTGTCTGGACCTCTCTTGATTGGCATATGGTCCAAAGTGGGTAATGCAAAAAGCTCTGGGCTACCTTAGGAGGACTGAGCTCTGCTTCCAATTTCTCCATTAACCATCTGTGTGACACTGGTTAAAGTCTCCTCACCTTTTAGATAGCTAATTTGTCTTTCTGCTTATGCTTTATGTGCTCAATCATGCTAGCTTTTTATGACAAATATTTGTGTTTTTATTACAATCCTATTAATCACTTTTTTTATTAGTGGCTCAATATATGTTCTTGGATATGAGAATCCAGATTTCAGAATGCTCGGAGGGGCCTGCAGGACTCTTAGGCTGGAATTCTTGGTGGTCAGTAGCCTCATCTGTTTTTTTTTTGGCAAAGTCCCTGAAAGCCCTGATCTACAGAGCATTGGTGCTTACCATTAAACATGGGAGAGCAAACATAGTGGGACAGGGTTTGGAGAGGGGAATATTATGTATAGACCTCAAAGCATTGTAGCTCTTGAACTTGGAAGATGAGGAATTGCCCAGGGAGGATGAACTTATAGAAAATGAACCACAAATAAGCAAAATTGAAGTTTGTGAACATTCCACCTCTCTTCCAGGAAATCTCTGGGGAAGGGAGCTTTGGCTCTCCTGACATTCAGCGACCTATCAATCTTGTCAACTAATTCCTGCTTAGAGCTATTCCTTCTGGAAGGGATATTTGCATTTCAAAAGGAAAATATGAAGATATCTATAGTAATGGCTCTCTAATGGTGGAATTTTTAGGCTTTGTGACAGACTAGTAAGGAGATATCTTGGGGAATAGAGAGGGCTTCCTAGAATTTGTCTAGCCACATAACTCATAACACATGACTCAGTGGATAGAGTGCTGAGTCTGGAGTCAGGATGTCTCATCTTTTAAAATTCATATCTGACCTCAGACACTTCCTAGTTGTGTGACCCTGAACAAGTCACTTAATTCTAGTTTACCTGTTTCGTTATCAGTAAAATGAGGACTATTAATAGCACTTACTCCTGGGGTTGTTGTGAAGATCAAATGAGATAAATTGGCCTTTGCTTCAATTGCCTCAATTTAAAAAAGGAGTAATAATAGCACATGCTTCCTATGGTGGTTGTGAGGATCAAACAGAAAACATTTGTAAAATGCTTAGCACAATTCCTGGAACAAGTACTATATTATTATTATTATTATTATTATTATTATTATTATTATTAGCTAGTCCACAAGCATTTAATTTTTATTTGTTGTACTAGGCCGGGGACACAAAGGCAAAAAACAAAATAGTCATGAAAGAATTTCAAGAAGATGCTATTTTGAATTATGCTTTGAAGGAAGCTGAGGAGTCTATAAAGTAAGTGAGAGAATGTATTCTAATCTTGCATAACCTCTTTCAGAGAGGTGGGTAACTTCATTAAGAATTGCTTAAATTCTTACTTTGTGACAGGTAAAAATAATCTTACCCTCTTGTTCAGTCATTTTCCAGTCATGTTTGACTCTTCATGACTCTACTTGGGGTTTTCTTGGCAGAAATACCAGAGTGGTTTACTAATTCCTTCTCCAGCTCATTTTACAGATGAGAAAACTGAGGCAGAGTTAAGTAACTTGTCCAGGATCATATTGCTGGTGAGTGATAAATCTTTCTGATTCTAAATCCAATGCCCTGTATACAATATTGCCACCTAGCTCCCCCTGCCCTCTAGATGTTTACATTTTGTTGGAGGGAGATAACCTATGTTTATGTCAAACACATACAGACAGAGACAAGATTATTTTGAAGGGATGGTGGTGAAGGCTGTCATAGTTGAGGGGACCAGGGAAGGTCCCATGGAGAAGGTGATATTTATATATCTGTGTCTTAAAGGAAATCAGGGATGCCAGGGGCAGAGGTGAGGAGGGTGTGCCTTCCAGGCATAAGTAACAGCCAGTACAGAGGCTCTGAGACAGGATATTAAATCTCATATCTGAGGAACGGCAAGAAGACCAGTTTGTCTAGACTATGGAGTCTAAGCAGGGTAGTGATATGTAATAAGACTAAAAAGAGACCAGGTTGTGAAAAATTTAAAAAGGCCAAACACTGTCAGGGCTTCCTGTGTATATCCTGTCATATCCTTCCTGTGTAACCTGTGTAACTATTTGGATATGTGATCTCATTTGATTAAAAAAAAAACCCATCCTCAAAACTCAATCTTGCAAATGAAGTGCTATTTAATTCCCATTTTACAGATGAAGAAACTGAGGCTGAGCGATTAACTCTCTCAGAGTCTCATAGCTGGTAAGAGTAGAAACAAGATTTGATCTTAGGACTTCTAGATGCCAAGTTCAGTGTTCTATATACTGTACCACTTAGCTTTCTTCTTGGTCTTCACTTTTGTATTTTGTGAACTAAGAGGATTAGATTAAGATGACTTCTGTTTGTGAAAGGTAGCTTCCAAATTTAACTATGTGTTCCTATAATTTGTTGTTTGATTGCTCAAAAAATTGAGATGGAATCCTTGGGAAACTCAGAATAAGGCTGATCTCGAGTTGGCAGGTGTGGCTTGGCAGATAGATATGTGGGGGGGAGGGGTGTCAGAGCTTGGTGATGGGCCATATATTGAAAAAGAGTGCCAACCATCACTTCTTTCCCCATCCCCGATCTTGCCCTCGAGGTTCTGTTTCTCTTCTCAGTCCAGTTCCTCAAACCTGAGCAGACTGGACATTGATAATCTCTCTGGAAGCCATTCTTGTGGAATGAGACCAAAATGCTTGGAGGCAAGGTCAGGAAGGGTCAGGAAGGAGAGAGGTTCCTCTTCTGATGGGCATCAGTTCTGGTCCATGGCCCAGAGTACTGGTACCCATGGTGGAATGTGATCTGGGCCTAAGGCTGTCATATTGGCAATTATTGCTACTAATTCCACACTCCCCGAAATGGACCCTGGAGTCTCCTAGATTGGACTGGAGAGAAACCTGTCCAATTCTGCCTCCTTTCAACCTGCTGAGACTCATGATGCCAGATTGCCTGGCCTTGGCCCTTAGCCTTATCCCCTGAGGGGATTTTGGAATTGAATTTCTGTGTTCCTAGGTGGAGCTCAAGTCTGGCTCATCAAATTCAGACCTGAGATCACACATGGTGGAGACTGGGACAAGCCCAATGAATGCTACTGGACTAGACACTGTTTAAAATCTATGGTGTTGCCCAGACAGAATAGAATTGGGATGCAATCTAGGTCAAAAGAAATTAGTGGTATTTTTTTTTTCTCATTTAGGACTGGTAGTGAGTTTCAAATGAAATAAAGGATATAAAGCATTTTTTTCAAACCTTAAAGCACCTTATTAGTGCCAATTATTACTGTTTTACTATTTAAAAGTTTTTTTTTAAATTTTTATTATTAGCCTCCAGGTCTCAAATCTGGTGATGACTTCATTCTCTGAGACTTCTATTATACTCCTGCTAAACCCAAGCAATGTTTATAGAGGGATACAGAATTTGCCAGTAAATGTTTAACAACCAGAACTCTGAAAAGGAGAGAAAAATGTGTATATTTTAAAGTTTAATATGAATTCTTAATTCTTTCTAGTCTAATAGCAAAAAATAAAAACACCAATAAATCAAGCCTAGATTTGCAGCCACTAATAATTTCTGAAGTAAATTTAAATTTAAATAGACAATTTAACAATCAGCTGTTCAAATTCAAACAGTCAGCTGGTTCCAGCACATCCCTTTAGGGTTGTTGTTTGTTTTTGTCTTTTTTTTCAGTTATATCTCATTTTTCATGATCCCATTTGGAACTTTCTTGGGAAAAATACTGTAGTGATTTTCCATTTTCTTCCTCAGCCCATTTTACAGTTGAGGAAACTGAGGCAAACAGGGTGAAGTGACTTGTCCAGAGTTATACAGCTAGTAAGGGTCTAAGGACATCAGGGAGATGAGTCTTCCTGATTCCAAGCTCCAGTGCTCTATTCACTGCCCCACCAAGGTGCCCCAGCCTATAAGGTTAGGATTCAGGTTAGAATTCACACCCTGGATAGTAAGCCTAGCTTAGGGTCTTACTACAATACAGAGTTGTTTAATCCTTACATAGTGCTGAATAAGATATTTTAAAAAAATAAATTATTACTTCTGGAGGGGTCCTTATAATGTAAGGAAGAAATCCTCACTCTCAAGCCCCTACCTCATGGCAAGTTCATCCAACCCTTCCTTACTAATGCTACCTTGAAACTGTATAACACATTATGCTTCATTTTTTTTATAGTATTTTGTTTTTTCAATTACATGTGAAGATAGTTTACAACATTCATCTTTGCGAGATTTTGCATTCCAATTTTTTTTCTCTCCCACGCTTCCCTCTCCTCTTTCCAAGACAGCAGGCAATCTGATGTAGATTATATATGTACAATCATTTTAAGCATATTTCCATATTTGTCATATTGTGAAAGAAAAAAATCAGAACAAAAGGGAAAAACCATGAGAAAGAGAAAGTAAACAGACAGACAAAAAAAGAAGGGGTGAGAATAGTAACTTTGATCTGCATTATGTTTCTGTATTTCTCTCTCTGGATGCAGATGGTATTTTCCATCCCAAGTCTATTGGAATTGTATTAGATCAGTGTATTGCTGAGAAGAGCTAAGTTTATTACAGTTGATCATCACATAATTTTGCTATTACCATGTACAATGATCCCTTGGTTCTGCTCACTTCATTTAGCATCAGTTCATGTAAGTCCAGATTTTTCTGAAATCAGCTTGCTCATCATAAAATTCATTTTCTTTTAAATTTTTTATTCATTTTGAAGTCAAATATGAAGACAAAAACAGAACATTTCCACATATATAGCACAACATAAAGACAGCATGCAATATAAAACCATGAATTTCCATTTTATGCTGTTTACTTTTTTCTTAAAATTATCTAATAAAGAGTACAATCATTTTCAAAGCTCCCAAGCTTCTCTGTGCTTAATTCTAAGTTTTTTTTAGTTCTCTTCTGTGCTTTTAATTTTTTTTCTCCTTCCCTCCCCACACTATCCTATAGAAGGCTACTAATAGACACAGATATGTACATACATGTAAAACCATACTATATATACTTCTGTTTATCAGTTCTTTCTTGGAGGTAGATGGTATCTTTACCAGTCCTTTGCAGTTGATTTGAATATTTATAATACTCAAAATAACTTAGTTGTTTAAAGTTGCTCTTAGAACAATACTGCTGTTACTGTGCACAACGCTCTCTTGGTTCTGCTCATTTTACTCTTCATTATTTCATGCAGATCTTCATGTTTTTCTAAAATCAACCAGCTCATTTTATAACACACTAGTATTCCATATCAGATATGATGTTTTCCAAAGCACTTTCATATAACTAACCTCATTCAAAGCCTCTCTGAAATCATGTGAGGTGTCTATTTTGCAGATGAAGTGACTATGACACAAAAACTTGGAGTATAGATCTGGGTTTGAGTCTTGTTTGTATTTGCTTATCACAGGCAAGTCAGCTGATATCCCCCACAAGCTTCAGTTTACTCATTTGAAAATAAGTGTGCCTATGGTATCACCTTACAGGGTTGTCATTGGAATCAAATAATATGTTAAGGAAAGTGCTTTGTAAACCCTAAATGTTATATAAATGTCAGCTGTTATTCTTTAGAGGACAAGGCCACAGGACAATTTAGATGATAGCCGGGCAAGTGGTTGGAGCTCTTAGGAAGAAAGATGTTTTAGAAATTTAGAGTCATAATGTGCTTATTTCTAGCTTGGAGACAGCATGCTCTGAGAGCCACAATGTGCTTTAAATGGAGAGGAAGGCATCAAGGAGGAGGCTGCTCCAGGCACCATTGCCATTGGAGACATGATTTAGGAAAGTAAGGAAGGAGGATTTTTTTTCTCTCTCAACAGGCAAGAAGAGTGCCTTTCTTCAGAAAGGATTTTGAATCATTCTTAAAAGAAGGAAGATGCAATCTCCTGCTCCCTTCCTGTAAAACACTTTATATGTCTAGTTCTTAGGAACTTTACCTAAAATAAGGAATCAAGCTAAATGTTCTGTAATAATACCTAATGATATAGGTGGTGTAGTCTGCTAAGGACCTAAGTGCAAATCCTGTTTCAGACACTAGCTATGATCCTAGATAAATCATTTGCACTCTTTGTGCCTCAGTTTCCTCATCTTTTAAAAAATTTTATTATTGTTTTCTTTTTTTTTTTGCTTATACATGTACATTAATTAAAAAAACACATTTCTTTTGTTTTATTTCTCTAATATTTTCCCCTTATTAACATTCAAAACAAAACAAAATTTTTACATTTGCTTCTAAAAATCTATGGGTTTTAGGTTCTTTCTCTTAGCCCCACCTTCAGTTAAGAAACCACTTGTGAAGTTATGCAAAGTATTTCTGTAAAAATCATGTTGTGAAAAAAAAAGTCTCTCACCCTAATGAAAATAAAAAATCCTCCAGGAGGGAGGGAGAGAAAGAGAGAGAGAGAGAGAGAAAGAGAGAGAGAGAGAGAGAGAGAGAGAGAGAGAGAGAGAGAGAGAGAGAGAGAGAGAGAGAGAGAGAGATATGGAGGGGGAGAGAGAGACTATCTTGAACCTCTCAGTAAGATGAGGAAAGTAGTACAAGTATGATAATACCCATTTTACAGATGAGGAAACAAATTCAGAGAGGTTAAATTGCTTGCCCAAGATCACCCAATTAAAAAGTATACTTGTGGAAATTTTAGGGTCCCTCCTAATTCTGTGATTCTAGAAGCCCTTAATTTAAACTGCCCTTTGATAATTTGGGCTTTGTTCTGTAATCATCTTTTAGCCTGAGCTTTTTGCACAGATTTATCCACAAACACTCATGGGGTCCCTCTCAGATCGATGGCATAGTTCGGTATAGCTGACCTACTTTAGAGCCCAGACCGACCATTTCAAGTTGTCCATTTTCCCCATCCAGGTTTGTCTGTGCAAGTGACAACTTCAGTACTTTCCTGCAATGGACCCCAAAGTTTTGCCTCTGACCTGCTTCTCATAGCACAAGCTTGTGGACCTACATTGGGAGTGGCTGTTTCCTGTGGACTCATCCATGTGAGTACACAGACAGAACCAAGAGAATTCCTACTGAGGTGGTAGGCATGTTTCAGGTGCCAAAGATGTCACAAGGACTGATTTTCATTGGCACGTGGGCCACTTGCTGCCCCCTGCCCCCTTCCCTTCCTGCTGCTTGTAAGAGCTGCTCCTGCCTACTCTGCCAATGGGTCAGTGGCCAGTGGATTCTTCTCCCCCTCCCCTATTCCCCGATGCATGTTCCATTTCCCCCTACTTCTGCTGTACCAGAAGGAAAGGGGTCGGGAACCTTGGCTCAATACTTTTCAAAGACTGCCAAATGGAGATCTATATTATAATGAAACATAAACATCATAATACAGTCTATCCATTTTTTACTAAGTATTTACAACCACCCTATTTATTTATTCAGTCTCTTGCCATCACATCCCATGTCTTGTAGTCCCTGTGCTACTTTATGGTATATAAGAATTACTGACAATATTGAAGTTATCATAATATAGTAGTGAACACAGAAGCATATGTAATTGTAGCATAATAGAATAACTTAAATAGTATCATTGACATTTTAAAAAATCGTCATAATGCTTTTAACTCTTATTGCGGACTTTCTTGACTTATGAGATTTACAAAAGGAATGTTCAAGGTGTCATATTTTAGGTTCTTCACGAAGGCAAATACTGTATCTTTTCTTGTATAATTATTAGGCATAGGAGGTGGATAGTGAATACTTGTTGAATTTGGATGTCAAATTTCAACATAGTATAACAAAGTCTCTTCTAGCCTTTCTTAGAGATATGCCCAATTTTATATTTTAGTTATTTTTTATTTCACCAGTGTGAGCTTTCTTTCTATCTAAGCAAATCATAATTGCCATAGTTGATAGTTTTAGGAAAGCAGTATCTACTACTACTATTATAATTGCTACTGTTGCTGTTGCTACTGTTGCTATCATCACCCTACCATTACCGCTGCTGTTGATACTACTAATGGCAAAAACAACTGATATTTATACAGTGTTTTTAAGCTTGCAAAGAGTTTTAGATTCATTAGCTCATTTAAGGCTCAGGACCACTTAGGGGCCATGTACCATATAGTTATGACTTTATTATTATCCCCATTTCACAGAGCTTTCTTGTAAACAACTTGCCCATAGTCTAATAGGTGATAAATGTCAGAGATAGGCTTTAAACAAGTCTTTCTTTTTTTATATGACTATAAATTGTTTTGATTTTTTCTTTTTTGATTTCTTTTGATTTCTTTTTAAAATTAATTTTATAATTATATTTGTTGACAGTATATATGCGTGGGTAATTTTTTACAACATTATCCCTTGTACTCACTTCTGTTCCGAATTTTTCTCTCCTTCCCTCTACCCTCTCTTCTAGATGGCAGGCTCCCTACATGTTAAATGTGTTATAGTATATCCTAGATACAATATATGTGTGCAGAACTGAATTTCTTGTTGCACAGGAAGAATTGGATTTAGAAGGTAAAAATAACCTGGGAAGAAAGACAAAATTGCAAACATTTTACACTCCTTTCCCAGTGTTCCTTCTCTGGGTGTAGTTGATTCTGTCCATCATTGATCAACTGGAAATGAGTTGGATCTTCTCTATGTTGAATATATCCACTTCCATCAGTATTGTTGTTGAAATGTAAACAAGTCTTTCTAATATCAAGTTGAACACTCTATCCATGTTATCATATGGCTTCTCTGTGCAGTAGAAAGAACACTGGATTAGCACAGTGCTTGGCGCATAGTAGATGTTTTAAAATGATTTATTGAGGGCAGTTAGATGGTATGGTAGGTAGAGCACCTGTCTGGAGTCAGGAGGACCAGAATTCAAATCTGGTTTCAGACACTTGACATTTATTAGCTGTGTGACCCCGGGCAAGTCATTTAACCCTGATTGCCTTAATAAAAAAAAAATACTGATTGATTGATTTGAAGAGAGTCTCTGGGTTCAAGTACTGGTTGAACTACTTATTGCTGTGAGATTTTGGTTTTCTAATTTTTTAATTATTTATTTAGAATTTTCAGGATTTCTTCTTTTGTGCTTCTCTATTATGGAAAGATGGATCCATCCACAACCTTTTTTTTTTTTTTTAAATTAAGTTTATTAATCCTTTAAAATTTTTTGTTAATGTATTTTATGGCATAATTTTTCTTCTGAAGATTGTTTTAGCTGTATCTCAGAAATTCTGAGTATTGTCTCAACATCATTCTTTTTTATAGTGTTATTATTTGCATCTTTCTTTTTTATATACTCATTAGTTAGGATGCTTTAATAAAAACATTTAGTGTTCATTTTATTTGATATCTTTTGCTTGTCCTTGCTGTATTAATAGCCATTTAATTATGTTGATTTTTTGAAGGATATTTTTAGTGTTATTGATTTTAAAATTTATTTATGATTTCTATGTGTCCTAATAAAATGATCTGGGTTTTTTTTTTTTTTTTTGTATATAAAGGTATCATATGGTTCTGGGATATATGTATATTCTTTAATATCTCTGTTCAGAAGACACACACACTTTAAATTCAACAGTTTATTCAGTTCTAATTTTCCTTTTAGTTTAGCTTTCTATTAGATTTTTCATGTCTGATAGAGGAACATTAAAGAGTACAATTATTGTGGGGTTGTTGTTTTTTTGCAAGTCAGTTTTTCTTTATGAATTTAGCTACTTTGCCAATGTGGTGCATATATGTTTCATATTAGTACCAATTCCTTAAAACATTCTTTCTTGATATTGTGACTTTTTTTGCTTTGTTTTATTTTTTAAAATTTGTTATTAATATGGGTACAAGGTCACACAGCTAGTAAGTGTAAAGTATCTGAAGCTGGTTCTCTTGACAGAGCAGATGCTCTATTCACCGCATCATCTAGCTGATCCTTTTGCTTTGTTTTATAACATAGATTACCACTCCTGCTCTTTGGACTTTGGACAAGTTGCTTAACTTTTTATATTTCGGTTTTTCATCTATGAAATAAAGGATTTAAATAGATTATTTCTAAGGGCCCTTCCAGCTCTAAATAATCCTATGAATTGCTATAGCTAGAAACAATCAACTTTTTGGTGACAAGCCTAAACAAATTTAGTTCATCTGTTTGGTAGACAATAAAATCATCTGTAACCTGGATTATACACATGAATACAATCTATATACAAACACATCTTTACAACTAAATCTATACACATACATTTGATGAAATCCCCTCTGACAAATGAGACTAGGTCACATCTTTATTCCATCTTTATCTTTATCTCCATCTCTAACTCTAGCTCTATCTCACTTGCTCTGGTGAATTGGGCTAGTTCATATAGCTATTTACCAATTTCTTTTATTGAATAAGATTATGATATGTGTATATGACTATCTATCTATCTATCTATCTATCTATCTATCTATCTATCTATCTATCTTTCCTATATCAGATTTGATCAGTCACTACAGGAATGGAATAATGAATCAAAGCTTGATAGACTTCAAATCTGAACCTCAAGAATGTACATTAAGTGTATGATCTCAGACAAGTCACTTTCCCTATGTGGGCTTTTTCTTCCTCATCTATTAAAGAGTGGGTAGAATTAAACTAGAGATTCTTAATATTGCGTGTGTGTGCATGTAAGATAGACCCCTCTGTTGAAGCCCATGGACCCTTTCACAGAATAATGTTCTTAATGCATAAAAATATGTAGGATTACAAAGGAAGCAAATGCTATTGAAACCATTATAAAATATGTATTTTTTAAAAGAATAAGTTTATGAATCTCAAGATCATTAGATGGTCTTCGAACTTCCTCAACATCTATAATATTCCATTAATAATAGCCTCTGTGTGTGTGTGTGTGCATTCATTGTTTGTAAAGCACTTCCCATTTTCTATGTGATTTGATCCTCATAACAATCCTGGGAAGTAGGGGCTATTATTATCCTTATTATACTAGATGAAGAAACTGAGCTCCAGAGATTCTAAATGATCTATTCAGGGTCACTTAACTATTAAATGACCAAGGGAGGATTTGAATTCAGATCTTCCTGAACAAGACATGACTAAATCTTATCTCTAAGTTTAATACTTTAGGCCCTGTGCCATCTAGCTGCCTTACTTATTAAGTTCTTGAAAAGAGAATGAAAAGGAAAAAAAGTGCACATTCTTCTTTTACCTCTTTTAGTTTTGCTTATGCTTTTGTTTGATTTTAATTTATTCATTTCTTCACAAACAAATAATACTGTAAAGTTTTAAAAGTGTTTTCAAATTCTAAAATTTATTTATTTATTTACAAAACATATGCGTGGGCAATTTTTCCAACATTGACCCTTGCAAAACCTTTTATTCCAAATTTCCCCCTCCTTCCACCCACCCCCTTCCCTAGCTGGTAGGTAATCCAATACATGTTAAATATGTTTAAATACATGTTAAATCCAATATATGCAGACATAGTTATACAGTTATCTTGCTACACAAGAAAAATCAGATGAAGGAAGGAAAAAGAAAAACTGAGAAAGAAAACAAAATGTAAGCAAATAACAATAGAGAGAATGAGAATGCTATGTTGTGTTCCACACTCTGTTCCCATGGTTCTCTCTCTGGGTGTAGATGGCTCTCTTCATCTCTGCACAAGTGGAACTGGTTTGAATTATCTCAATGTTGAAGAGAGCCATGGCCATCAGAATTGATTGTCGTGTAGTCTTGTTGTTGCCGTGTATAATGATCTCTTGGTTCTACTCACTTCACTTAGCATCAGTTTATATAGGTCTCTCCAAGCCTCTCTGAAATCATCCTGCTGGTCATTTCTTACAGAACAATAATATTCTATAACATTCATACACCATAACTTATCCAGCCATTCTCCAATTGATGGACATCCACTCAGTTTCCAGTTTTTTGCCACTATGAAAAGGGCTGCCATAAATATTTTTGCACATGTGGGTCCCTTTCCCTTCTTTAAGATCTCTTTGGAATATAATCCCACTAGAAACACTGCTGGATCAAAGGGTATGCACAGTTTGATAACTTTCTGAGCATAGTTCCAAAAATAGTGTTTTCAAATTTCTTTTTTTCATTTGCATCTTATAAAGGCCATATGTTATCCATAAGTTAGTTGGAACTAGATAGAGATTACCGTATCAATTTTAAACATGCAGTAACTGAGGCAAAGCAAGATGAAATGTCTATTAGGAAGTGACAGATCCATCACCAGTATAATACAGCTTACAAATTTGTAAGTTTACCACCTCTCTAGGAAGCCCATTCTACCTGGGCAGCTCTAAATATTCAGACATTTTCTTGGTATCAAGCCAAATTTTGCTTCTTTGCAAAATTTCTATCCCTTTCTTAGTCCATTCCTTTGGGGTCAAACCAAGTAAGTCTAATCTCTTTTCCAAGAGATAGACCTTCAAATGCTTGAAGACATCTAATTTATCCTCTTAGAATAGTCTATTCTCTTCTCCATGTTAAACATTCTTTGTCTGTGATTCTTACTTGATATGATTTGAGCTCCTTCATCATTCTGATTGCCCTAATCTGAATTTTTTTTCCCATTTTAATTTATTATTTATTTAAGCATTCTTCTCTATTTAAATTTGAGTTCCAAATTCTCTCTCTCCTTCTCACAGCCATTAAGAAGAAAAGTAAAATGATATCAATTATACATGTGAAATTATGTAAAACATATTTCCACATTAGCTGTATTTCAAAAAAAGCAAAAAAAAATTAAAGAATGTAAGAAAATTATATTTCAATTTGTACTCAGAATTTATCAATTTATATCTCTCTCTGGAGATGGATAGCTCATGAGTCCTTTGAAATATCTTAGATCATTTATTATATTGATGAGAGTGGTCAAGTTTTTCACAGTTGCTCATCTAATGATGACATTACACTATTGTTGCTACTATGCTCAATGAGCACAGTTCTTCTCCCAGTTCTTCTCACTTCACTTTTCATCAATTCATATATATCTTGCCTTTGTTTTTCTGAAACTAACTCCCTCATCATTTGTATAGTAAAATAGTATTCCATCACAATCATATGCTACAACTTGTTCAGCCATATCCCAGTTGATGAGTATCCCCTTGATTTCCAATTCTTTGCTACCTTCAAAAAGAGCTGCTATAAATATTTTTGTATTTATAGGTCTTTTTTCTTTGATTTTTTTTTTTTTTTTTGTGATACAGACTTAGTGACTGTATTGCTGAGTGGAAGAGTATTCATAATCTTGTAAACCTTTGCTTTTAGTTCCCAATTGTTTTCCATAATAGTTAGATCTGTTTATTACTCCACCAGAACTTCATTAGTATAACTATTTTCTCCTCATCCCCTCCAGCGTTTGTCATTTCTGATAAGTATGAAGTGGTACCTCAGAGTTCTTTTAATTTGCATTTTTCTAATCAATAGTGAAGGGCAGCTAAGTGCCACAATGCCTAAAGTGCTAAACCTAATGGTAGGATTTAAAGTTATATTCCTGAGTTCAAATCTGCCTTCATCCACTGACTAGCTGGGTATCCCTGGAAAATCACTTAACCTTGTTTGCCTCAGTTCCTTATCTGTAGAATGAGCTGGACATAGAAATGACCCATTCCAGTATCTTTGCCAAGAAAATTCATGAGGTCATAGAGTCAGATAAGACTGAAATGGCTGAGCAACAACATAGTGATTTAGAATATTTTTTCATATGACTAAAGATACTTTGATTTCTTCTGAAAACTGCCTGTTTATACCATTTGACCATTTATGGGGAATGGCTCTTGTTTTTAAAAACTGAACTCTGTTTTGTATTCAATATACATTTGAGAAAGGAGACCTTTATCACAGAAACTTATTATAAAATTTTTTAGTATTATTCATTGTCTAGAGTATCTTTTATCATAATAGTTTAAAAGCAAAACAGTCAGTACTTTCCCTGATTATCCCTTTTAGTTAGACTTAATTTTGTTTTTGCTTTGTCTGAGATCATGACTGCTACCCCCTGCATTTTTTATTTCAGCTAAAGCATATTAGATTTTACTCTAGATCTTTATTTTAATTCTGCATGTCTTTCTGTTTAAAAATATTGTTGGATTGTAGTTTCTAATTCATTCAGTTATGTGCTTCCATTTTATGAGTGAGTTCATTCCATTCACATTCACCATTCACATTCACCATTATGATAACTATTATTGCCTACCCAATCTTCCATTTCCCCCTCCACTCTAAAACCTTACATGCCTCTTTTATTTGAGAAAAATTTCCCCATTCTACTTCTCTCTTCTACCTTTTGCCATTTCACCCCTCTTTCTCGTCCCTTCATTTTTTGGAGGTCATTCCAACATATTTGACACATCCATGTCCTTTGTCTATATAAACTTATTTTAACTGACCTAATAATGATAAAGTTCTCAGGAGTAAAATATATCACCTTTTCATTTAGGAATATAAGCAGTTTAACTTTTTTAACAATTGTTAAATTATCTCTCTTGAATCTATTTTCCAAGTAAGTTATTTTTCCAATGAGATATTTCACATTTTCTTCTATTTTTCTCCATTCATGTAACTTTGTTTTATTATTCTTGATGTCTTTTGGAGTCATTAGCTTCCACTTATTCAAATATAATTTCTAAGGAATTATTTTCTTCTGTGAACTTTTGTACCTCTTTTTTCATTTGACCAATTCTGATTTTATTGAGTTCTCTTTTTCTGTGGGTTTTGTGTCTCTTTACCATTTGGCCTCCTCTACTGTAATTGTTTTTTCAGTATTTTTTTTTTTGTATCTCTCTTTATCTCTCTCCTTCTTTCCCTCTTTCTTGTCTCTCTCTTTCTGTCTCTCTCATACACACACACACACACACACACACACACACACACACACACACCCACACCCACACACACCAAGTTGTTAATTCTCTCTCTCTCTCTCTCTCTCTCTCTCTCTCTCTCTCTCTCTCTCTCTCTCTCTGTCCCTCTCTCTCTCTCTCACTTTCTCTCTCTCTCTCTCTCAAGAAATTTATTGCATTATTTTCTTTTTTTTTAAGTCAATTTTTCTTTTTCCATGCATCTTCTTCATTAACATCCAATAATTCTTTTTTTGTTTGAATACATATTATCCTTTTTCCTTGAGGCTTTTTTTGTAGCAATTTTCACATTGTTATCTTCTCAGTTTGTGTTTTGGTCTTTTTAGCGATCATAGCAACCTTTTATGATCAAATTCTTTTTGTTGTTATTTGCTCATTTTCCTGCCTATTTCTTGACTAAATTTTATATTAAAATTAGGTTTTGTTCATCTGGGAGTGGTGAGACACTGTCCTATGATTCATACTTTTTTTCATGTTGCTATTTTCAGGACTAATTCTAGGGGTCTGACTTATTTGGTACTACCAAAGTAGTATGATCCTAGGAGAGGCATGGTCACTACTCTGCTGCTCTATGCTCCGGTCTTTACCTAGGAAGAACCCCTGGAACCCTGTAGCCACAAATTCTCTCACTCTTCTTTGTTTTGGACCTGTGACCAGGGCTTCTGATACTTTTTGATCAATTTCCAGCACCAGCACACCTTTTCATCCTGGAACTATGACCCAGAACTGTGTTTGGGCTATAGAGTTGCCAAATAGTGCCAGCTATAATTTCTTTCTGACCATTTACCTGATCCTTCCTTACTATCTCTTGTCTGAGAGTGCCCAAAACCGATGCGGCTACTGGGGGAACTGTTCCTGCAGCTATGTGGGCTCCAAAGAGACTTCTGTGAACCTCTCAAGTTATCTTAGTCCAGAAAAATGTTTTCTCTTGATCACTTGTTGGCTTTGCCAACAAATTTCATTTGAAGTGTTATTTTAAAATTGTTTGGAGGGGAATGTTGGGAGAGTTAAGCTGAATGGTTGCTACTAATCTGCCATCTTGTCTCCACCCTTTCTCCCTTATCTGAATTTTCTCCAGCTAACTGCCTAATTTCTAACCCAGTTCTCCTCCCAGGATACCATATTGCTCAGCCGGGAAGTAGAAAACACATAAAAAAAAGAAAGCCCAATGTCATCATCACCAATATCTACTATTGATGTATCCACTGGCTACATAGCACTGGATTAGCCATCACTTCTTATTTTAAAGGAATACTATTTCTTTTTCTAAAGCTTGTAATTTAAGGGGAAAGCAAGACTTAAGGACATTTGTTTAACTGTGACTGGAGGCCTGTTTATAATTGGGTAAAATAGAGGCAGACTTATTTATTAGAGAAATCATTGATTACAGAAGGGCCAATGCTAACTCTCTTCATATAGGTTGCTCTCATTGGCACTGAGGTATCTTTTCCCAGACCGGAGGTGCTATCTGATTTAATTTGTATACATTTTTGCAAGTAAGGAAGAACCTTGAAACTGTCCTTAGTATGTATATCCCTAAGAATTTACCCAGATTTTGTTTGCAAAGGCTATCCAAATCTACTATTTCTGCTCTAATCTTTTCCTCAAAGGCTATTTTGTTTGGGTCTTTCATTTTCCTCTCTTCTCTCTTGTTCCTAGGAGTCCTACAAAATAAATTGGAAGATTCTTCCCTACATTTCTTTAGGAACATCCATCCATCCATCCATCCATTCATCCAGTGGGAACCTGGAGCATCTCTTAGCTTCTCAGGTGATGGAAGTTCTTGAGATTTGACCATTATTGCCATTTCAAGGGGACCAGTGACAATTTCTTACTCTCTTTAAGGAAATTTAAACTTAGCGGGGCTTCATATCCAACATTTAATATTACCTTTGGGTATAGGGAAAGTAGAACTCCTCTGTAAATAGGATGGAACTCTATACATATGTGACCTTGAGCATTCCTTTCTGGACCTGTTTCTTTAATTATAAAATGAGAAATTTGGAATAATATGACCCCAAAAGTCCTTTCTATATCAAATTCCTATTATCTTATAATCAGGAAAATAATCATATCCATATTTCTATTCCTATAAAGGAGCTGTCAATCATTTACTCAGCCACTGTCTTTCTGATCAAAACACCTCCCTGGCTACCACTCCCAAATATATATTTCCTTTCTCTACTAGAATGTAAGCTTCTTGAGGTTGAGAATTATCTTGGCTTTTTCTATTTGTAATCCTAACATTTAACATAGTGTTTGGCTCATAGTAAATATTTAATAAATGCCTTTTCATTCATTTTTCTCCTCTGCTTTGGTCTAACAGCCTCTGCACAGAGATCTATCTATTTTCATCTGTAGAAACAAAAGGATTTGCTGAGAGCCACAGAATGTGTGTGTGTGTGTGTGTGTGTGTGTGTGCAGGTAGACATATATTTTGAGCAGACCAGGATCATCCAGAGTACTGCCTATGGCATTTCCAGAAGGCAAGATCTCTGTGCAAGGTCCAAGGTGAAAATGTATGTGACTCTATATGCAGCCATTAGAAATAGGATGTAGCTAGCAACAGGGATAGTGGGAAGGTGCATCGTATATAAGCAAGTGATTTTCCTCTCAGTTACAATGTGCAAGCTTGGAGCCCAAGAGGGACCTTTAGTGCATTTAACATGACCAAATTAACCCCCATAGACAGGCAAACACTTGTTTACACAGCACAGGAAAGCAAAGATGGAAATTTATGATGTCGCTAAAAGAACTTCTCGCCTAGTGTTCAGAGAAGAAGGGGAAAGAGATAACAATATTTCCCATTGAAAGGAAGTGGAAAAGCTCTTAACAAATCAATACCCTTATTTAGTCAATAAACCCACAAAACATCTCCTTGAGGGTATAAACATGGAGAAAATTCACTGCTTGCAAGCAGATAATCTCCAAGCCGGTCCTCTACAGGATCTTGTCAAGCTGTAGTCGATGAGAACAGTTGGTTTGTGCGTGAACATGCATTAGAGGTGTCCGTGGATAAGTACTAAGACTGCCCAGCAGGACATTTAGAAGTAAAGACAGGGAGCATTTCAGCATGGGCACATCAAGAGAGAAAATATGGTGAAACAGAGAAAAGACTGGATTTGGAGTCAGGAAGATCTAGATTCACATTCATTTTTCCCCTACTTTCAACCCTAGGCAAATTTTTGTGCCTCAATTTCCTCATCAACAGGATAACAGAGTTGGATTTGCTGGCTTCTAAAATCTCCTCTAGTTATGAATGTTTACCTCATCAATGCCTGAGAAAGTCCTATGTGGTCATATTTATGATCATTTAAAGGAACTTGATGGTAGATTTTGATTATAGGATGCATTCAGCACCCTAATGAGAATAGGATTGTAGAATTATTTTTCTGAAACTGTTACCCTTCTCTTTAGCTTTCTTTTTCTTTATGGAAAAAGAAACTGAGACTAAGAGAAGTCAAATATCTTTCCTATATTCATAGAGCTCATGAAGCCTTCCTGCCTAGGTAACTAAACAAGAGTGGATAGAGAAGCCAGAGTCAAGAAGATGTGGGTTCAAATTCAGCCTCAGATACTTATCATGGTATCCTGGGCAAGTCATGTAACTTAAATTTCTTGCTCTGTAAGAATGGGATAATATTTGCAAGGTCCCTGGAACATACATAATAGGCACCTTATAAACGCTTATTCCCTTCCTGACCTAGACTAGATGATCCTGGACAATAGGAGAGTTTCTAGAAAATGGGAAAGAAAAGATATTATCCAAGATATTATCCCATTCTTACAGAGCAAGAAATTTAAGTTACATGACTTGCCCAGGATACCATGATAAGTATCTGAGGCTGAATTTGAACCCACATCTTCTTGACTCTGGCTTCTCTATCCACTCTTGTTTAGTTACCTAGGCAGGAAGGCTTCATGAGCTCTATGAATATAGGAAAGATATTTGACTTCTCTTAGTCTCAGTTTCTTTTTCCATAAAACTAGGAGTTGAGACTAGGGCAGGGATTCTTATTCGGAGGGTTCTTGAACTTTAAAAAATATTTTAATGACTATGTTTTGGTATAATTGATTTCCTTACAATTCTGTAATATTTTAAAATATTATTCTAAGGAGAGATTCATAGGTTTTTATTAATTTTCAAAAGGATTCATGATGCAAAAACATTTCAGGATTCCTGGATAAGATCCTCCCGGCTCTAACATTGTAGGATTTCGTGAAAGAAATCTAGAGGGAAAAGAGAAAGCAGGGGACCTGATTTATAAAAGATGCTGAGATTTTTCTAACAAACCTCTGTCCAGATTGAGGAGAAGTTGTAGCTGGTGCTTTGGAAGAGAAATATGCAAATGCTGTTTTGCAGAAGACAGTGGAAAGAAAATCAGGACCCTAGCTAGTATTTGGTAGTGTGAGTTGGCTCAGAGCTGTCTGGATGAACCTGGGTATTGGAAATAGTTTAAACACTAGTATAACTGACTAAGCAAGTAGCAGATTGTAACTGGCTCATTAGGGAGCACAGATACATGTATGCATCATCTGGAAAATACTCTTAAAAGGAGCTGGGAGGCAGTTCTCAAAGCTTTGGTCAGTGAAGATTTAAAAAGCAAGGAAAAGCTTTGAGGTGAACTGCAATGTGTCCTTGTCCTGATTCCCTTGCTCTGGCCTTCCTCAGTCCCAGGGATAGTTTCCTGAACAAGAATCATTGATCTCCCAATTTGGGGACATCCTGCAGTTCCCAAATATCTGTGGCTTAAGGTCAGATGATGATAATAATAGTAATAATGGTAATAACAATAGTGATAAAATGATGATGATGATAATGATGATAGTATTTACATCATGGTTTAAGGCTTGCAAAAACCATTTACATGTATGTATTATCTTATTTGATCCTCACAACACCGATGTCAAATAGGTGCTATTATTATACTCATTTTACAGTAATTAAGTGATTTATTCGGGGTCCAACAGTTAGTAATCCTATATGAAACACTTTTTCTTGACTCTAAGTCCCAACTTTTATCATTGTGAATTTTGGGAAAAGAGGAGACATTCCTTCTAGGACTGGATTCTGACTTTTATGTTTCTCTTAGGCTTCGATGGGACTCAAAAGTTGACTGTCTTGGAATCCTGTAGTGGATAGAGTTCTAACACTTAAATTGAGCACTTTGTTTGGATCCTGATCCTCTCACTTATTACCTGTATATCTTCTGCCAGGTCACCAAGACTGGACCTCAGTTTCCTAATCTGCAAAATTAAAAAAGTTGAATGAAATGATCCCTAAATCTCTTGCAACTACAGATCCCTTGAATCCATATTTTCCTTCTTTCTCTCCATTTCTTGTTCCCAGTCTCCTATTATTCAGGAAGCAGTACAGTATGGTGGAATGAGAAGTGACTTTAGTGCTACAAGAACTCAGGTTCAAATCTCAGCTGTGCTTATTACTTCTGTGACTTTGGGCACATCAACTAACTTCTCTATGTCTCATTTTCTATATTCCTAAGATCAGGGAAGAGGATTTTGGCTCAGTGTAAGAAAGAACTTTGTAGCTACTATAGCCATTCAATAATAGAATGATTGCCTTCAGAAGTAGTGGACTCCTCATCATTGGAAGTGTTCAAAAATAGGCTCAATGAATGTCAATGTTTTAGAGGGTATTCCTGAATTAGGTGACTTGGCTTGTAAGGGACTTTATAATTCTTTGATTTTATGATTCTGAGGTTCTATGATTATTCCATACAGTTAGTTTCTTTCTAGCTTTATGACCAGCATTTGCTGGGCTCTTCTTCCCTTTCTCTCTCCTTGAATACTCATGATCTCAATCTTTTCCTTCTCTTTGGCTCTAGGAAGTATTAATTCTTTTAGTTGACTTTCTTGATCTCTTTTATCTTTTGATCTCATTAGCATCATTTAAGCAATATCTTATTCACTTCACAAAAGTCACAGTGAAAATGAAAACCATCTGATTGGTGTACAAATTTGTCCTCTGACCAACCCAGGATGTCAGTGAAAGAAATAAAAAGTGCCCTCCCCCTCCTAGGTCATCACAGTAAATATCCATTTAAAATAAACCTAGAGATCAGATTTAAGTTTTTTTCCCCTAAAGCAGTGGTCCCCAAAAGGCCACTGTACCAGCTGATTAGAAATGATATCAGTCTCTTCCCACTCCAGGCTCCCACCAGTCAGTACCAGGTGTGCAGATTTGATAAGAATGACCAGTATGGAATATATTTAGCCCCAGGCCTTAGGTCTGGTTGATCTAGGTCAGTTTCTGGAGTTACTATATTAGTTTTTCCTGGGAATTGGTTCAGAGGACCCTGTCCTAGGTTCCAGGGCTAAATCTTCGCTGATCACTGAATCCCAACTAGAGGCAACAAGCTTCTAAGGCTTTCCTGGCCCCTAAGCCTGTTTGACTCCCTGGGCTCAGAGATCAGTACAGTCCATTCAATTACCCATTCCTTTCCTTATGTCTTTTCTACCACAACTGGATGTCCCGTTCTGGTATCTACTTCCTCTTTCTCTTTATTCCTTGTCTCTGTGCACTCCAAGTCATAGAATTTAAGAATATATTTATAAGGGAAGAGAAAATATATGAAACTAGATATATTAAACTAATGAAAGATCATAAGAAATACATGAATGAATGAATAAAACATTTATTAAGGATTTAAACTTGTTCAAGGCATTGTGCTAAGTACTAGGGATTCTAATGGAAAAAAATGTCACAATCTCTGCCCTCAATGAACTTACATTCTTTTTCCCCAATTTTTATTATTGTTTTCTTTTTTATGATTATACATGTACATTAACTTAAAAAAATACACATTTCTTTATGAATCATGTTGGGAGAGAAAAATTAGAACAAAAGGGAAAAAACATGAGAGAAAAAAAACAGAAAAGAAAGTGAACACTGCATGTGTTCATTCATTCAGCATAGTTCTCTCTCTGTATGCAGATGGCATTTCCTATCCAAAGTTTATTGGGATTACCTTAGATCACTTAACTGCTGAGAAGAACCAAGTCTTCCATAGTTGATCATTGAACATTTTTGCTGTTATTGTGAACCATGTATTCCTCAGCATAAGCTCATGTAAATCTTTCCGGGCCTTTCTAAAATCAACTTGTTCATGATTTTTTATAGAACAATAATATTTCATTACTTTCATGTACCATAACTTATTCATCTATTCCCCAATTAATGGACATCTAATGTGGAAGAAAATACTTATGGAAAGTTTCAGCTACAAGTTAGTCCTTAAGTGCAGCCTCAAAGCAGATAGTAAGGCCTCTTCTTTCACATCATTCCTGCTGATAAAATGACATTAATTTCTGATTTGAATTACTTGACAGTTCCAAGGATTTATGTGGCAATAACTTGCTTTTTTGGGTGTTCAATAGGAAAGAACCTGCAGATGTAATTGCCAGACTTCACCTCCAAAAAAAATTGCTTCAAAAAATGCTGGCAGAAGGCACTCACTGGAAGCATTGCTACTCCCAAGGCTCTTAGGTTCAGGGCCCCTGAGTTGTCACTATCACGATTTGAGGAAAGATGGTAGTCAGGCACATGTTGGCTCCTGTCTTTCCCTCAGAGGGGCTTTATTGTTTCAGTCAGACTAGCTTGCTTGATCTTTGGGTGGCTCTTGGTTTTCAGTGGGCATGATTGAACTATGTAAAATATGAGTAAAGTTTTGTATATATAAGATAATTATATAGTCTCAGGTTAAATGGTACTAAGCTTTCTTTCTTAAATAACATTTTTTCTTCCCAATTACATGTAAAATCATTTTAACCATTAAAAAAGTTTTGGATTCCAAATTCTATCCCTCTCTGCCTCCCTTTTCCCCTCCCCAAGATGTACTCAAGCTCTCTAAACCATTGTGAGGCTCCTTGGACTTAGATTAGCTCATGATTGTCTTTAAGCTTACAATACCTGGTTTCTTGTGTTCCCTCAAGAGAGTGGGGTCTTCCCTCCAAAAAGCCTCTTCTAATTCGGAATTTACCCATGTGGGTGTTCAGAATTGAGCTCATTGGTCTGCTCTACAATCCCCAGTATCCTTCCAGTCAATCAGGAATTCTCCTGTTTGCACAAGTTCTCTGGCCAAATACAAAAGGACAGACAGTTCCCACCACCTCAAAAACAGAATATTGCATCCTGCTGACAGCAGACAAAGACAAACCCATGTATCACACAATCCTAGCAGGATTGAAGGGATTTGAAGGGAGATGATGGTCATCATGGCTGAGCCTCCTAATCCCTCCAGCCCAGGATTCTGTACCTGATAGGGCACCGAGGGATGTTTTGTGGGAGGTTGGGATGGCTTGTTCTCTCTGACATAGATTATCAAAGGTTAGAGGCATCTCCCCAAACAACCTACTTTCCCTTAGTAACCCATTACGGCTCCGTGATCTGTGAAGTGAGCTAAATCTGTTTTGAAGCTAATTATATTTTCATTCTGTACCACCTCTTGGGAGTGATAACTTTCCTAAGTTTACTACCCCATGTTGAAATAGTTATTTTAGGCAGTGTGATACACTTGGACGATCCTGGGTTCAGGTCTCAGTTTCACCATTCACTACCAGAATGACCTTGGAAAAATTAATAAAAATAAGAGCTGCCACTTTAAGGTTGACCCATTGCTCTCTAAGGCCAGGTAGATGGCACACTGTATAAAGTGCTGTGACTTCAGTCATCAAGACTTGGGTTCAACTCAGGGATTAGATACTTATTAACTGGCTGATTCCATGCAAGTTACTTAACCTCTGACTTAGTTTCCTCATCTGTAAAATAAGAATGATAATAGTACCTACCTTTTCAGGTTGTTGTGAAGATCACATGTCTATAAAGTGCCTTGGAAAAACCTTAAAGGTCTTCCAACTTAAAGTGTCATTCCAATGTTAGCTATTTTTATTCCTTTTTTTATATTGCTTTTTTTTGTGTGTGTGTATGAAACATTTGGGGTTAAGTGACTTGCCCATGATCACACAGCAATAAAAGTTGTGTCTGAGGCTGGATTTGAACTCAGGTCCTCCTGGCTCCAGAGCTGGAGCTCTATCTAGTACTACTTAACTGCTCCTGTTATTAATCTTATCTATCTTATCTAATCTATAAATCCATGAGGTAGTTGCTAACAAGCAACTCCCCCTCCCCCCCAGGCAATTGGGATTAAATTATTTAGCCCGAGTCACACGTCTAGGAAGTGTTAACTGTCTGAGATCAGATTTGAACTCAGGTCCTCCTGACTTCAGGCCCGGTGCCCCTTGGCACATAAATAAATTGAGGTGCAGAAGGGTGATTTGTGATGGTTTGTGTCAGAGGTGGAATTTGAACTCCGGTCTCTTCAGGCTTCAGATTTAAGACTGCCTCATGAATTTGCTTTCCAGCCTGAATTTTCTTATCAATAAAATGGGGATAATTATATTCTGCCTCTTGCGAATATTTATTAAGAGGATTAAGTGAAAGTGGATAGTGAGAGGATTATAGTGAAAGTTTATAGTTTATGAAGAGAAAGCTTTCTATAAACTAAAACACTGTAGCAAATATAAAGGATCATTGTGATTTCTTTTGTTTAGATATGTTGTTTCATTGGAAATTCTTACTGAGAAAATCCCCTCTGTCAAAGCAGGTCAGAAGTTTTATTGAAACTTAAAATCATAGAAAGATGCATGATAGAAGGGAAGTAACATATTCAGTGTTAGTCAGAGGCAGAATTTGAATCCAGGTTTTCCTGACCTTGAGGATGGTTCTCTATCTGATATACCTTGATGCCTCTATAGTGTTATTATTACTGTTCCTCCAAATATTTTTATTTTATGCTTTAAGCAGGATGAAAAGAGCTTTTGTTCTGGTGTACTAAGACTTGGTGAATGGGTACACGCTAACTGCTATTACCATTCAAGAATTTGCAGCCTCAGATCTTATCCTGTGAATTGCTTCCAACCTTGGTTTTCTCAAGTGAAAGATTCCTGGTGATTTTATTCTGTTTTGATATGATAAAAACCTCTTGCATATTTTAGATGCTTCTCAATATCAATAATTTGCTTATTAGAGAAGCTAAATGTAATAGGTTAGAGACTGGGGTAAATCTGAAAGTTCCCATCCATGTTGGAAATATAGTAAGAGAAAACCCAGCAGGAGGAGGGGAGAAATCACAGTATGTTAACCTCCCATTAGATTTGAATCAACCTTAAGAGTTCATCTGGTCTAATCCCCTGTCTTCAGGCAAGTGAAAAATTTCATCAGACTAAAAGAAAATGTCAGTCCCTGGAATTTCCAAGTTGGGCAAAGGTGGGAATACATTAAGAGAAGAAAGGCAGAGTGACCCCCTGTTTTCTGGAGTCTTCTGTGGGGAGATATTGGTTGTTCTTAGCTGCTGAGTGAAGAGAGGATAGTGTTTCCCCTGAAA
Organism: Sminthopsis crassicaudata; assembly: GCF_048593235.1. Classification (NCBI taxonomy): domain Eukaryota; kingdom Metazoa; phylum Chordata; class Mammalia; order Dasyuromorphia; family Dasyuridae; genus Sminthopsis; species Sminthopsis crassicaudata. The sequence continues at coordinate 478,425,799 of NC_133617.1, forward strand.
CTCTATGCTCTGTGTACAGACAAGACATTGTTATTATTTATTAATAAGTCTCTTCCTCCCTCAGCCACTCCAGATATCCTACTCTCCATTCCTCAGGGGACAATATGACCAAGAGCCAAGCCTTAGCAAAGGGTAATCATTGAGCTGACAGAGCTGAAGAGCTTCCTGAAAAAAGAGCAAGGGGAGAAGGAGGAAGGGGGGAGGAGAGGAGATGGAGAGAAAGAGAGGAGAAAAAGACAGGAGGAGGCAAAAAAAGAAAGGAAGGAGAACAGAGAAGGGAAAGGGGGGAAAGAAGAGAAAAAAGAGAGGAGAAAGAGAGGAGAGAAAGGAAAGAGGCAAAGACGTAGAGACAGAGACAGAGAAACACAGAGACAGGGAAAGAAGAAGAGACAGAAATAGAGACAAAGAGAGAGGAGAGACGGACAGACAGAGATAAACAGATAGACAAGGAGATAGACAGAGAGAGAAACAGAGAGGGGGGAGAGAGGAGAGACAGAGATACACATACACAGAGACCTAGAGACAGTAAGAGAGACAGACACAGGGAAAGACAGACAGAGATGGACAGAGAAAGGGAGAAAAAGATAGCAAGAAACAGAGAAACAGGAGAGACAGAGACAGATAAAGACATAGAGAAAAGAGACAGAGAGATAGATGAGAGAAAAGAGAGGAGAGGAGAGGAGAGGAGAGGAGGGGGAGAGGGAGAGGGAGAGCTGAAAATCTCAGTTAGACACTTAATTTGGTAAATTGAGATCTGAGTAGCCAAACAGCTTTTCGTGCCCAGTCATTCTGTCATTCTCCCATTAGCTGGTCTCCTCTTCTAATAAGCATCTTTCTAACCACTGCAGCCAGAATGTTTTTCTGTGGGTATAGAAGAGGAAGAGTTTCCCAGGACCAGTCCCTGAAAGCTTTCCACCTAAATAGAACTGGGTGCCCAGCTATCTGAAATGAGCTTTATTTACAGATAACTATGCTGCTCCCTGGGCCATCACTCTCCCTCTAGCATTATTAGCATACTCATTCTTCCTACTGTGTCTCCCCACCTCTCTCCCAGCCCTACCTCTAGTGCTCTGGGAATGCCTTTATGCTAGCAAAAGAATGGGTTGATTTTGTCAATTTAACCAAATAGAGCATCAATTCAGTTGACAAGGAAAGGAAGTGAAGAGGGAAAGGAGAATCTGTCAAACTGGTCATTTAACTGAATTGACTAGCCAAGTCTGTTAAAACTGTTGAATCAGGTCTTCCTATTTAGGATTGTCTTGCCTGACCCTTCCCTTCTAATCATCCCTGTACATTCTAGCTATTTGTGTGTGGCAGGCATAAACTGGTTTTTGAGCTGTGGGCTTCTGTGTAATAGTCCTGTTGTAGAACTGAGAACAAGGAATAGAAATTTCAAGGCGATAGATTTTGACTCAATATAAGAAAGATTTTTGTAGTAACTGGAACTACCCAATAATAAAAATGTGCTGCTCTTGGAGAGACTATTATCAATGGAAATGTTCAAGCAGAGGCTCGATGACTGCCCATTATGGAGGTTTTGGAGGAGAGCCCTGTATTTGTTGGGAGGATTGGACGAAATTCAGATCCAGCTTTAGCATTTCCTAGCTGTGTGACCTCAGTAAAACTACTTAAATTTCTGCTTGTCTCAGTTTGCTTAACTGTAGAATGGGAATATTAATAGCATTTCTGTCACAGAGCTGTGAGGATCTAATGAGATATTTGTAAAGTCCTTTCTTAGCCTAGTACCTGGCCACATGGTAGGTGCTTGATAAATACTTATTCCTTTTCCCCTTTCATAATGTGGCTTTAGCCTGCCATTTCAGATTTCCAGATATGTAACTAACTCTCTCTCTCTCTCTCTCTCTCTCTCTCTCTCTCTCTCTCTCTCTCTCTCTCTCTCTCTCTCTCTGTAAGGCAATTAGGGTTAATTAATTAATTAACTTCGACATCTAGCTGCCCCTGATTGACTTCTTTTCACATAATTTATATTCCAGCCAAACTGGTGTATGTGCTCTTTCTTGTCAGTAATATTCCATCTCCAATCTCCATGACTTTGCTTAGGTCTGGGACGTTCTTCCTCCTTATCTCTGTCTTAATAATCTCTGTCTTCAAAGCCCAGCCTAAGAGCTATCTTTTACATGAGACTTTTATTCTGACTCTTTCCAGCTGTTACTGCCCCCAAGATGATCCTGCATTGATTATGTACAGGACATTCTGTTAGGCAATATAACTCAGAGGCAGAAAGGACCTCTGAGGGCAACCACCTCATTTTACAGATCAGGAAACTGAGGCTTAGAAAGGCATAGGAAGGGGTAGCTAGGTGACAGTGGATAGTTTTGGAGTCAGGAGGACTTGAATTCAGATCTAACCTCAGATACTTACTAGCTGTATGATCTTGGCCAAGTCATTTAATGCTGATTGCCTCTAAAACAAAACAAAGATTGTAGTGATTTGCCCAAAATATAATAGCAGGAGCAGGCATGAGCTTAGTTCTTTTGACTCCATGTTCAGGGATTATTCCATTGCACTGTGTTGTGATCTTTGGATGGCAGGACTGGTTATTTCTCATCCTGTCTCCTGGTTTCGGTGACAGGAAACGGGACTTAGCTAGGAAAAGCAGGGGAGAATTTTCCTCCTCTACTTGGCCACTCTGTGTGCTTGGAGGTGGATGTGTGAGGTTTTAGGCTGGCTCCCAAGGCTACATTGGAAATATTAGTGGGTGGCTTGTGGTCTGCATTTTCCTTGCAACCTTGTTACTTCCTTGACACCATGGACCTCATTTATTCATTCAACCAATACATTTTTTTTCTGATCACACTCTGGGGACACAAAGATGAATGAAAGACAGTGTGGTGTAGTGGGAAGTACATGGGACTTTGAATAGACTTGGGTTTCTCATTAAAAGAGGTCTCGATAGTATTTTTACCTTTTTGTTTTGTTTTGTTTTGTTTTGTTGTTTGCTTGTATTTTTTTTTTCCTTTTTTTTTTTTGTTGTTGTTGTTGTTCAGCATTCAGCATACAGAAATATATTTAGGAGAATTTTACACATTTAATCTATATCAGATTGCTTGCTGTCTTAGGGAGGGGGCAGTGGAGAGGAAAGGGCAAAAAATCTGGAGCACAAGGTTTTGCAAAGATGAATGTTGAAAACTATCTTTGCATGTATGTGTAAAAAAAATAACATTAAAAAAAAGAGAGAGAGAGACCTTGAGCTTAATATCTTTTGACCTCAGTTTTCTGGGATAGAATCTCTTAGTCTCAGTTTTAGGGATAAAATTTTGGAGTATAGCAGATATAGAGTCAGTCAGAAAGACCTGAGTTCATCCATGTCCAGCTTTTGAATCATACTGATAGATGATCCTGCACAAGTCCTTTAACCACCCAATGCCACATCAGCATTGTAAAGTTTCTTAATCCTTGGATACCTTTGGTTGGCTGTGAAGCTTCTGGACTCCTCAGAAGAGTAATTTTAAATACATAGAATTACATTAGACACCAATTATATTGAAAGACCATTTGTTGGAATAATATTTTTAAATGTATAAAACAAATCATATAGGATTACAAAAGAAATTAATCATACTGAAATAAAGGTGTAATTTTTCTTAACCATCCAAGTCCACAGGTTCTTTGAAATCTAATGGAGATCCTTGGAGTCAAATGTTTTATTTTTTTCTGTTTATACATGTATATTAACTTTTTAAATACACATTTCTTTATAAATCATGTTGAAAGAGAAAAATCAGAACAAAAGGGGATAAACATGAAAGAAAAAAAAAAAAGAAAGAAGTAACCATAGCATGTGATGATTTTGTTGGAATAATATTTTTAAATGTATAAAACAAATCATATAGGATTACAAAAGAAATTAATCATACTGAAATAAAGGTGTAATTTTTCTTAACCATCCAAGTCCACAGGTTCTTTGAAATCTAATGGAGATCCTTGGAGTCAAATGTTTTATTTTTTTCTGTTTATACATGTATATTAACTTTTTAAATACACATTTCTTTATAAATCATGTTGAAAGAGAAAAATCAGAACAAAAGGGGATAAACATGAAAGAAAAAAAAAACCAGAAGAAAGAAGTAACCATAGCATGTGATGATTTTTACATTCAATCTCCATAGTTCTTTTTTTTTTTTTTTTTTTGATGCAGATGGCATTTTCTATCCAAAGTTTTGGACTCCAGATTTTAAAACTCCTGCTTTTAGATATAAGTGGCAGAATTGTTGCTAATCTTCACTGGGAAAAGGCATTTCTCACGGGGAGTCTCTTACTTTGATGAAATCACAGCTTTAGAGCTGTACCATAAAAATGATATCTCTTATGACTATTGTTATGTCAATGAAACCACAAATCTAGTTCCTATCATCAATACCTGTGTTTGGCACCTGACACAGTGGTTATTAATAAGTTTTTTTTTATTGAAAAATTTCTGATTTCAATTGTGATTTGGGATTGTGATACCTCCCTATAACTACTATCTATTAACTGGCTCTCATTCCACCCCTTCTAGGCAGGAGCATTTAGCCCTTATCTACAGATAGCTTTACTAATGCAGTAGGTACAACGTTAGACTTGAAGTCAGGAAATCCCAAGTTCAAATTCTATCTCAGCACTTACCAGTTATGTGACTTGAATAAGTCAAGTAATCTTTCTATGCCTCAGATTCCCTATCTATAAAATAAAGATAATAATAATAGCACCTATCTCCCAGGGTTGTTGTGAGGATTAAATGAAATAATATTGGTCAAGCACTTTGCAATTCTCAATGTGCTAAGTAAATACTAGCTATAATTATTATATGTGCATTCTTTTAAGGAAAATGATTTTCTAACAACTCTTTAGATAGTTTGGGAAGAGTCTAGTCCTGAAATAACTGTAGAATGATGATCTCTCTACTACTATACAGAGAAGCTGTTGAGATCACAAAACAAAATGTATGTAAAGTGCTTTGTATCCTCTGATATACTGTACCATGTGAAAGGTAATAATATGATGATGACGGTGGTGATGTGTTACCAAACAAAGGTATGATATTTCTGTCTGAGTTAGTCATCCTATTTTCAGGGGGACAGATTCTTTGTTTATTGTTCAGAAATAATAGACACATGTTCTCAATGGAGATAAAGGACTGTGTGGAAGTGATAAGTAATCCTTATGCTGGATTTTGAGCAACTTCTCTGTGCCTCAGTTTCCTCATTTGTAAATGAGAATTAGACTTGATGACCTAAGATGCCTTCTAGCTCTTGATCTATGATTTTATGACTTCATGCCCTTGGGAAGGGAGTAGGAAATGTTGGGGAGGAAAAGAAAATGGAGGGGAGGGGAAATAGAAATTTAAGGGAGAAAATAAGATCAAGAAATAAAGATAGGAACAATTAGAATCCAGTGGATGGACTACTGGGCCTAGAATTAGGAAAAGTCATTTTCTGAGTTCAATTCTGGTCTCAGACACTTATTTAGCTATGTGATCTTGAGCAAGTCTCTTTAGCTTATTTGCCTCAGTTTTCTCACCAGTAAAATAAGCTAGAGAAGGAAATGGCAAATCACTTGGCAAATCTTTGCCGAGAAAATCCCAAATGGGGTCATGAAGGGTCAAACACAACTGAAAAATGACTAAACAACAATAATAATTAGACTTTCAAAGCCTATACACTAATGAAAAAGACATGTAGATATATGTGAGTGAATCTAAGAAATTGTTGGGATCCTTTATAAGAGATACTATGACGGAATCATTAATTTTCTAATGCTTTCTAGCCATTCATTTTATGTGCTGCCCAGCATATACAGAGATTCTACTGACCCCCAAGCAGTAGGGCAGCTGCTTTGAGCTGTTTTCCTGGTAGTGTGATGGATTGTGATGAGTTTTCCATGCTTTTTTATCTGGTTCCACTTATGACCAGCATGTAATTATGAAGTAGCTACCAAGTATGAGAGATAGAGCAGTTTGGAGGAGAACTTTTCTTTTTCTTTGTCCAAAACTCAGGCCATGGGAGGATTGAACCTTGTAACCTCAGCTTCATGGGATCACACTTTAACCCAGAGTTCTTTCTAAGTTACACTCGAGTGTTCTCAGAGTTGGGAAGGACCTCAGAAGTCACCTCGATTGACTTATAGTAGAACAGGAACACTTCCTATAACATCTTTGACAAAGTTATCATCTAGTCTCTGCTTGAATATCTCTAGGGATGAGAAATTCACTCCCTTATGAGACAATCCATCCAATTTTTGTACAGACAAAGCTGTACATTGTTTTATTTTTCTTACATTGAATCAAAATTGTCTTCTGCAACTTTAACATGTTCCTCTAAGTTCTCCTTTCTAGGGTCAAGTGTACTAAGTCTGATTCCTCATTTTTTCTTTCTTTCTTTCTTTTTTCAATAGCATTTAATTTTTCCAAATACATATAAAGGTAATTTTCAACATATATTTGGTAAAACTTGATGTTGTAAATTTTTCTCCCTCCATCCATTGCTTCCCCCCTTCCCAAGACAGCAAGCAATCTGATAAAGGCTAAATATGTGCAATCCTTTTACACATATTTAAAAGGAAAAAAATAACAAAAAAGTGAAAATGCTGTTTTATCCATATTCAGTTTCCATAGTTCTTTCTCTAGATGTGATTGACATTTTCCATCCCAAGTCTATTGGGATTGTCTTTGGGGGCAGCTAGATGATACAGTGAGGAGAGCACTCAGGAGGACCTGAGTTCAAAATTGCCCTCCGACACTTAGTATTTACTAGTTGTGTGGCCCCAGACAAGTCATTGAACCCCAATTGCCTCACACACAATTGCCTTGAATGCAATGAATCATTGCATTGTACAATAATTCTTTCAATACTTGAAGAGAGCTTTTATGTCTCCCCCCCACAATGTTTAATTTCTTCTCCCCAAGGGCAGCAAGATGATGCAATGGATATAGCATCAAAACTGGAGTCAGGAAAACTTATCTTCCTGAATTCTAGTCTAGACTCAGATACTTATTGTGTGGCCCTAAGCAAGTCATCTGACCCAGTTTCTACATCTGTTTAAACAATAACAACAACAAAAACAAACCCCCAAACCATGAGCTTGAGAAGGAAATGGCAAACCACTCCAGTATCTTTGCCAAGAAAACCTCAAATGGGATCATGAAGAGTCGGATATAAATGAAAAATGATTGTATGATAACAACAAACATCCCCAGCTCTTTCAGCCACACTGGGCAACTCTAATTCTATGGTGGCAGAGGGTTGAGCTTATCTGATTTGTAAAAGCAAGGGTGAAGAGTTGTCTCAGCTTCTGTGTGCCAACAAAGCCCTTGCTGGTACTGGGAAACTCAAGGTCCTAAGGTTCATGGTATAAATCTGTAGGGATTAAAGCCAGAAAGGCTTTTAGAGATATCTTTGTTCCCAACCTGTGCTGAGTGATTTGCAAAGAGTCTTCCAATCCATGTGCACACATAGCATTGTTATTTTGGTTTTATTTAGTTACAGAAAAATATGCATTGTTTCTCAGGAAAATAAATAAGCAAATATATATCTGGTACCCTGAATAAATGATGTATCTCATATACATTACTATTTTCAAAATGTATGTTGATGCTATCATGATTAAGAAAACATAAATGTATTAAGTGCTACTGAATTCACAGTAACTTTTTGTTATCATATTTTTCTCAATCACTGAGTACCAATTTTATATTGTAGGATTTGTGCATTTTTGCTATTAAGGAATCCTAATATTTGAAAAATGATTCTGAACTATTCATCCTATCCAACGCTTTCTTTTTCTGTCTGTCTCTCTGTATATGTATCTGTTTCTCTTTCTCTTCTCTCTGTTTCTATCTCTTTGTTTCTGTCTCACTATCTCTCTGTTTCTGTCTCTCTGTCTCTACCTGTCTGTCTTTCTCTGTGTTTCTCTGTGTCTCTGTTTATCTTTCTATGTTTCTATTTCTCTCTATCTGTGTCTTTGTGTTTCTGCTTCTATCTCTCTTTTTCTCTTTCTTTTTCTCTCTTTCTCTATGACTGTGTCTCTGTTTCTGTCTCTCTTTTTCTCTTTTTTTGCATCTCTGTCTCTGTCTCTCTTGAGGAAACTGAGTCCTGAAGAGACTAAGGCATTTGCCCAAGGTCACGTGGAAGGTAAGGACCAAACCTCCCCTCCCCTCCAAAACCAATCCTATTTCCTAGAATGGTAGTGAATTCTTGGTTTTCAGCTTTGTTTCTGACACACAGCAGAGCCAAGCATTGCCAAGGCCAGCATGCTGTAATTATATTTGTTTGTAATCTTTTTTATATCCCAACCTATCTTTGGACTCACCTTTCTCTTCTGTAAACTGAACAAGTTGAACTAAATATCTTCCAACTCAGACACTGCATTTCAATTCTTTAACTTGATCCCTTTTCCCCCTCCTTCCTTTCTTATCCACAGCACCCTGCCTACATCTCTAGCCAAGGAGCAGGCTCACTCTGGAAAGCCTGAAAAGCCCAGATTGTTTGTTCTACGGTTTCCTTAGAAATGCCAGTGGGGAGCCTTCCTACCTTCCTGTCCCCATGCCAAGGCAGTTACAGGGCTTAGATAGAAGCTACTCTGGGCCAAAGAAAGATTTCTTATAAAACCAGGCAAAGTTTGGTTTATCTCTTCATACCCAAGTTTAAAATAGTGAAGGTCTGAGCTTTGAAGGTAACATCGGAGCAGGACCACTTTTCCTGTGGGGATTTGAGCCATGTGGTGTAATGGAAAGAGTGCTGGGCTCAATCAGGAGAGTTGGGTTTGATTGTAAGTGCTAATCCAAGTTAGCTGTGTGGTCTTAGACAAGTTCCTCTGAGGCTTAGTTTTGCCATCTATAAAATGGGGATAATAATGCTTACATCACCAGATCATAGGTCCCCCAAGCTACTTAATGCAATAGAATGAGTCTGCCTGAGTCATACCCAATATCTCAGATAATAAATGACTTCACTTTGTTAACATTTCTCAAACAGGACTATTTGAAAAATCTTCCTTTTTGTTTTGGGCTATCAGTGTCTGGGTTCCTACTGGGATTAAAAAAAAAAAGATAAATTAGCATGAAAAAAGGTAAAGATTATTTCACATTGGTTGTTATGAACTGAAGTCAGGAAGCGCTGAGTTCGAATCTTGCCTCAGATACTTTACTAGCACTGTGACCTTGAGTAAAATAACTAGTCTCTCTCCAGTCTGAGTTTCCCATGAGGTAGGCTGACATGATGGCCTCCAAGATCCCCTCTAGCTTTAAACTTGTGATCGTATGAGCCTAGGGATATTGACTCAATAAGCAACGATTAAACACCTATGGTGTGCCACACTGAGAGGCAGTCAAGAGAGGGAAAAGGCAGCATCTCTGCCTTTGAAGAGCAGATTCTTGGGATAATAAAACCAGTAAATGGAAAATCTGTTATTTTCTTTTTTTTTTCTTTCTTTCTTTTTTTCCCTGAGGCTGGGGTTAAGTGACTTGTCCAAGGTCATACAGCTAGGAAGTGTTAAGTGTCTGAGGTTAAATTTGAACTCAGGTCCTCCTGACTCCAAACTTGGTGCTCCACCCACTGCGCCCCCTAGCCGCCATGCGCATGTGTGTCTATATACATACATACACGCTGCTATCTGTCCATGGGTACTTGCCCGCACACATTGTACGCATGCACCTAAAGATGCAGGAATATACACATACATGTCCCTGAGCACGTATACGTATCCTGGGTCTGCCGATTTCCAGACCAAGCCACTTAACACAATGGAAGGAAGAGGAGCTCGGGCAGATCCTGCTGGAGTCACACCCAGCGTCCCAAACGACTTAACGCCTCCACATCGTTAGCATTTATCAAATCGGGCTCTTCGGAAAGATTTCCTTTTTCCTCCGGACTAGCGGCGCCCGGGCTCCTAATGGGGCTAAAAATGACAAATTAGCATGAAGAGAGGTAAAGACTAGGATACAAGCTCTATTTGCTCCACACCTAAGATCTAATTACCCGTAGTAGTCCCCTAATTCCACGTAACACACCGCGGGGCCTGGAAGGCCCGGATGATAAATGCCTCAAATCCCCCAATATTCTCCTCTCTCCTTCACTCAGACGCAGCCTCCTTCCCCTTCTCCGAACGCAGAAATGATTTTTCTCTATCAAAATGTGCAATAAGCCAGCAAGGTCGATTTCTTTTTTCTATTTTGAATTCTGTTAACTGACAATTTAACCTAAAATCTTTTGTATTTCCTGCTTGTACAGCTGTAAATAGAGACTGACAGTTTATTTTCACATCCTGGTTTAAGGGGAAAGGAGGAAAAAAAAAAAAAAAAACATTTGAAATAAATACTTATGGGTCCCTGACAGACTCCAGACGGGCAGCGGCTGCTCGGCGGCAATCTCTCGGAACTGTCACACTCTGTGATCGGCCCTTTTACAAACACAAACACTGCTGATTTCTTATCAAATGTAAAACCTGCACAGCTCTTTCTTAAATGGTTACCACTAGCATGAAATTGACATTGTGAATCACATGTGACACTGGCTTGTCTGAGGTGTAATTGATCTGTGCTTAGGAAGGAGACCGCAGCCTTGCTTTCTCAGGGAGCCCCAATCACTAACGCTCTCCAGCACATCCCTGGCTTTGCACAATCTGCTCAGGACCCCGGCGATGGCAAATTGTGGTAAATGATAGAAAACTGTAAGGAAATGCCTGATTCGCCTAAGTTGTGTTTTTTTTTTTTTTTTTTTTTTTTTTTTTTTTTAACACTCGATCCTCCGAGGTGTCAATTTCAATTTCCATAGCTTCATTATTATGCACATCAAATGGCTGTAATTGGCTGCTGTGGAAATTTATTCTCCCCCCCCCCAAAAAAAAAAAAAAGGGAAAGGGGAAAAAAAAAAAAAAGATGTGAGATGGTTGGCGTAATGAGATTTTGGAAGCTGCAGGGCCACCCCTGAGGTTGGCCGGGGAAAAAACGAGAGATTGGCACGCGAACAGAAGCCCATCCTGTCTGGTTAACAAAATGCCATTTGAAAACAAGTCTGTTGGGGTGTTGATGTCATGTTACAATGGCAAACACATGGCTCAGGTTCCAGGAAAAGCAGCTTCCCACTCCTCCTGCCATTATTGATGTTATTAGTGATTCTAATAATGGCGAGTGTACCCCGGCTGAGGAGAATATTCCACCATCTTCCTCCCGGTTTCCATGGCCTTCTTCCAGCCTCCATCCCTGCCTCAGGTGAGGACCACAGCATCTCTAACCCGTCTTGCTCCGGCCCTGCCCCCACCCCCACAGGCAACCCCTTTATACATTAGGGACCGTCACAGCTGTCCATGAAATTTGAAATGCTTTTCCAGGCCACAGACGCTCCCCTAGGCCTCCCGGAGAGCAGTTCTACGGAGAGAATAGTCCAGAAAGAGCATTCAGTCTCTTTATCAGTGGTGGCCGCTCCGGCCACACCACTTGTGTTTCTCCCCATCGGGGCAGATGTATAAGGCAAGATAATCAATACCTGCCAAAAGGCTTGTACGGGGGCTTTCAAGAAGGGCTTCATCCTCAGGGCAAATAAAATTTTACTCGGAAGGGTTGTGTTCCTTAAAAGGGTTAATGAGCTTTGCTTAAGGTAGTTCTGCTTTTATTTTTGCCTTGAGTACTTAATTTTTAAAAGAAAAAAAAATCACCTCTGGGAGAAGAAAATGAGCTGGGAAGGGAACTATAAGGACCTCGAGTTTCCTGGGGGCGATCTTGTCTTTTTCAGCATAGGGACAAACATACCCGTATCTGATATGGTTGTGGTTGTCTGCTCTTCACGACCCCCATTTGAGGTGTTCTTGGCAAAGATACTTAAATCTCCTTCTCCAGCTCCTTTTACAGGTGAGGAAACTGAGGCACACGGAGTTAAGTGACTTGTCAGGGTCACACAGCTAGTAAGTTCTGAGGCTGGATTTGAACTCAGATCCTCCTAACTCACCTTGGTACTCTATCTGCTGAACCACCTCGCTGCTCTATAACGGACACAATGCTCCAATTTGTAGCATTTAACACAACCCGGTCTTGAATGCTCCACATGATTTAATGCCACCACATTGTTAACATTTACCAAAAAGGGCTATTTGGGAACTTTATCAGGTTCACCGGGGACTCACGTGTCCTGACATCTACCGAGAGAAGGTATCACTGAACACCAAGTCATCCATCCCCGCAGGGACAGTGAGGGCTCAGGGTGCCAGGCAGCAGCCACTAGCTCAATGGGTGGGGCCAAATGGGTCCTCTTAAAGGAGTTAGCCACCACTCTTATGGAGTCCTTCGGTCACTCTCCCTCCAGCTGATATAAATTTGGCCAATGGCCTGGTCTTTTTAAACTTTTTTTTTTTTTTAACTGGAGCTATGATTTCACTGATACAGGGAACTCACAATGAGGAAACCTTTTTCTTTTCTCCCCCCCCCCTTTTTTTTTTTTTTTAACTATAATAGCTTTTCATTTTCAAAATACATGCAAAGATAATTTTCAACATTCATCCTTGCAAAACTTTGTGTTCCAAATTTTTCTTCCTCCCTTCCCTCCCTCCCTCCCCTAGACATCAAATAGTCCAATATAGATTAAACATGTGCAATCCTTCTGAACACATTTTCACATTTATCATGCGGCATAAGACAGATCAAATAGGGAAAAGAATGAGAAAGGAGAAAAAGCAAGCAAACAACAACAAAGTTAAAAATGCAATGTTGTGATACATATTCAATCCCATGGTCCTCTCTCTGGATGCAGATGGCTCTCTCCATCACAAGTTATTGAAATTAGCCTGAATCACCTCAATGTTGAAAAGAGCCAAGTCTGTTACAGTTGATCATCACATAATCTCGCTGAGTATAATGTTCTTTTGGTTCTACTCACTTTACTCAGCATCAGTTCATGTAAGTCTCGCCTTTCTGAAATCATCCTGCTGGTCATTTCTTATAGAATAATGATATACAGAAACCTTTTTTTTTTTTTTTTTTTTTTTTTTTTTTTTTAAATGAAGATGGGCATTACCTTGCAACTTAAAGTTAGAGAAATTCTTATTTTAAGTGTATTGTGTGGTAGATCCCTTTGTCAGGCTGGTGAAATCTATGGACCTCATCTTTGAATAATGTTTTTAAATAATTGAAAGAAATTTTAAATTTCAGTTAGAAGTGAGTAAAAATAAAGATGTAACTCTTCCCACCTCCCTCCATTCAAGTTTAAGAAACTTTAGGTTAAAAGACTCTATAGTAGAGTTGCTTAGGGGCTTGGAGAAATTAACATCTCCAGGTTCCTACAGCCAGAATATCTCAGAGATAGGACTTTTTTTTTTATCAATATTGCCTGGGTTTTCCAATTAAGGCAGCAGTGAGTTGTCAGTCATTAAGATACATTAATTAAACCTAGGCTGTGTAGTACGTTCAATAGATATAAAGAAAAGCAAGAACTACTCTCTGCCCTCAAACAGCTCACATTCTAATGGGATTAATTAAACCTGGCCTCTCCCTCATAACCATATAGCCAGAATCTCCCCTCTCCCCCCACCAAAAGATTTATTTCAGCAGGAAGAAATTATTCTAAGCCTGAGCTGGGACACTCACTGAGTTTCTTGTGGACCTGAAAGCTCTAACTGAAACAGTAAATCCGCCTCCCCAACTGTCCCTATGTACTAATCTTTCTGTATGTTTAATAGGTAGTTGAGTTTATGTGAATGCATATTTGGGTGATTTTTTTTTTCACTTGAGTTTTGTGCCTGATGAAATGATGATGTTATCTTACACATCTATTAGGTCCCACGTATCCTGTAGTTGCTTAGTTTCAGATTCACAGGCAATAATCTTCAATTTGCATTGCGTTTTATGCTCCTCTCAGAGCTTTTCCCATTTATCTCATTGGATCATATGATGATTTAGAGTTTGAAGGGGCTTTAGAGGCCATCTAGTCCCACCCCCTCATTTTACAGATGAATGGATGAATAAAGCATTTATTAAGCGCTTACTATGTAGAAACCTCCAGTGCATACTAATGGAAAGGTGGGAGTCCCTATTCTCAAGGATCTTGAGTGCTAAAGGATTAACAACACATGGAAGGTTTCAGCTGCAAATCAAATGGATTAGGAAAATAAAAACCTATAGAGGTTAACTGACTTGTTCAAGATCACACAGCTAATATAATGATAATAGTAGTTTGTGTTTCCAAGGCACATTATGGTTTTCGACTCATATAACGACATTGCGATACAGGTGTTGTCATTGTGCCCATTTTACAAATTAGGCAACTGAGGCTGAGTGGGTAAAGGATTTAACAAGAGTTAGTCACCTGGTATAGGAGTTGAATGGAGTTCTTCCTGATTCCAAGGCTAGCCCTTCTATCTTTCAATTGTTTTCTTAATACTAAGCCAGGATATTTGTCCCTGTTCCATAAACAAGGAAACTGAAACACAAGAAATTCTGTGAATTCATATAAAATAAATCCCAGACACCAGGATGAATTCATCAGGGCCTCCATATTCTAGATATGAAGGATTTCACAAAAGTGGAAAAGGTCTGGACAAGATTGAAGAATAACAAGTAGTTCAGTTTAAGGGGATAGAGTATTTAGGAAGAGAAATTCTAATAGAAAGCTGGAAAAGTAGATTTGGAGTCGAAATGTTGGAGGGCTCTGAATGGATTTTATCCAGTACCTGATGCAAAGATATTTGAGCTGGGGAAGGATATCATTAAAGTGATGCTTTAGAAAGATACTGCTGAGGGTTTTCACTATGTAGAAGAATTAGAAGAGGTAGAGAGAAAGATTTTCCTTTGTGCATGGCCCTTTAGGCCCCAAAAGACTATGGTCATCTCAAATCATAGAAGGAAAATCCAACTTAAGTCTTATTATGGGATGAGGCAAAGAAGGATTGGAGCCTAAGAAAAGATCATGAAATTTTCTATTTTGCCATGATTTACTTTAGATTTGACAAGTCCTGAATCTATCAGGACATTATTTGCCAGCTAAGCATTATTTGCTCCCTTTCCAAGTCCCCCCAATTGAGTTGTGCTCAGACCAAGGTATGTCTTAAGAATAGTCAGAGTAGATGTTTGCCTACACTTGATGTGACTGAGGAATGAGACTTCTAGAGCCCCAAAGTACCTCTACTCCTAATTTCACTGTTAGGATTTGATGTCTATTTAGAGCTTCTAGGCAGTAAGTGGAAAGAGAATCTGCTCTGGAGACAGAAAGATCTGAATTCAAATGTGATTCAGACACTTATTAGCTCCCTTCCAGTATTTTATCAGTGACACAGCCTTCTGATTTCTCTGGAACTCTCCACTACATTATGGTGCTGAGTATTTTCTTGTCTTCCCCATTACTTTCAGCTTCCCTTTGCATATTGTCTTCTCCCAATTAGATTGTAAATTCCTTGAAGATAGGGATTTATCTTTGTTTTTAATTTATATTTTTATTCCCAGCATTTAGCAAATGCTATGCACATAGTAGGCACTTAATAAATATTTATCGATAACTGCATAATCCTGAACACTGAGAGAAATGACTATTTCTTATATTAATATTAATTATTGCATTAAGACCAAAGTTTCTCTCTTTTTCTACTTCCTCATCTGGAAAATCAGCCAGTGTGGGAAATCTTGGGCAAAGACTTACCCAGGCTAAGATCTATCAAAGACCATAAAAGAAAATTTCAGTTTAATTGAATGGGAGAACTATATTTATTCAGACAGGTCTGGGTAAAAATTGGATTCTCTATTCTGCCAGACAGATGATATGGAAATTGATAAGTCTCTTGACTAAGACTTGGGTGATTTAAGTCACTTACTCCCAAGATCCTCATTAGAATGAGTCCCCACATCTCATTATAATATTCATTCTTTCATTACTTGTTAACCAATCAGAGTCTATTACCAGCCTTAGGAACACTTCCTTCCAAGGACATATAAGCATTGAGTGAGTTCCATGAGGGGTTCTTTGGCATTTCTGAGTGCTACTGACCTCTTTTATAAATAACATGCTAACCTTATTAATAAAATGATTAAATTACCTAGAAACTGTCTTTCAACTTTTCAAACATTTCAGCACTTAATCTCAGGTTGCCTCAGTTTCTTCATTTATAAGATAGAATAATAGCACTTACCTTGCAGAGCAGTTGTGAAGATCAAATGACAATAAAATTGTCCACCAAGGAAGGAAGGGAAGAGGTACTTCAGTCTCTGGAAGTCTTGTTCCTCAAATCACATCAAGTATAGGCAAAAACCTACTACTTTGACTATTCCTAAGGCCTTCCCCTAAGCAATCTCACATTAGGGGAATTTGTCTTTGCCTCCTTGGCTGGCAAACAATGTCCTGATAAATCTAGGATTTATCAAATCTAAAGGGAACAATGGCAAAGTAGAAGATTTCATGATCTTTTCTTAGGCTTTAATCCTTCTTTGTCTCATCCTATAATGAAACTTAAGTTGAAATGACACCAAAGTACAAAGTACATAGTAAATTCTATATAAATGTTAACTGGTATTATTTCTTTGGAGTGTGTATTATTATTCTCCTCATCTTTTAAAAAAATATAAATGCCCTTAGGTAGGACAAGTTAATAATAATAGTGATAATAATAACCGCTAGCCCTTAGAGTAGCTAGATAGTTTGGCATCTCATTGGATGGGCCTGGAGTCAGAAAGACTTGAGTTCAAATCTATCCTCAGACACTAACTGGGCTAGTTAACTAATCTCAGCTTCCTTACCTGTAAATGAGGATAATAATTGCACCTCCCTCCCAGCATTGAGAAGATTGAATGAGATAATTGTAAAGCACAGTAACTGGTACATAGTAAGTGCTATATAAACATGAGCTATTATTTATCTAGTACTTTAAGGTTTGCAAAGTACTTTACAACTAATATCTCATTTGATTCTTACTGTAATATTTTAATATAGGTGATATTGTTATTAACATTTTACAGGTGAGGAAACTGAGGTCAACACAAATAAAATGAATTTTCCAGGATTATATAAATAGTAAACATCTGAGACCATATCTGAACTCAATTCTCAGGTAGTATAGTAGATAGGATTCTGGGCCTGGAGTCAGGAAGACTCATTTTTCTAAGTTCAAGTCTGGCCTTAGACACTTACCAGCTATGTGACCCTGGACAAATCGTTTTATCTTGTTTGCCTTAATTTTCTTATCTTTAAAATGAATTGGAAAAGGAAATGTCAAAGTGCTCCAATATCTCTGCCAATAAAACCTCAAATGAGGTCATTAATGGGGTATGTAACTGAGAAACAACTGAACTACAATAAATTTCCTTATTTCAGGCTCAGTGCTTGGGGATCCTGAACTTAATTAAAAAAAAAAAACAACCTATTTTAATAACTATGTCAATATAATTGGCTTCTTTGTATTCCTATATATTTTATTTTATGCATTTATGTACCTATACATAGATATGGGTATAGGGGTAAAATATATTTTATATATTTAAACCCCTTCTTCTGAGGAGTCTACAGGCTACCAAAAGGGTCCATGACACAAGACTGATTAAGAACTCCTGCTTTAGATTGTTGTAAAGGAACTGCTTATTTATTTTCTTGCTTAGAGAGGATGGGTCTGGTTTTTGTGTGGGGTAGATGAGGAAAATGTTGCTAAAAAAGAGGGAAAAGATACGCTGGACTCTGGCTTTGTAATGTGATATGACTATTTTTCAATCTGGAGTCAAAGATATTGCTCTTTGCTGCTTTCCTGTGCTATATTTGGAGAGTCTCTTAACATCTCTGGGAAAAAAAGTAAAGGCGTTAGATTAAATAGACTATGAATTTTGTCTTCTTTAGAGATTTACATCAGGCCAGCTCCCACTAGTAGATCCCATGGGGGAAATTTGATCCTCCTTTTTTCTGCTGGTAATAACTGGAGACTCTAAACTCTTTCTATCTCTATCCAACACAGTAGAGAGCTCTTGGCGGTCAATGGTTTAGTAAGAGATTTGGTGAATAGAATTGAGACCAAGAAAAACAAAGTCAACATTCAGTTCTTTTCTAGAAAGGGATGAGGTTCCTTCTGAATGACAGACAGTGCTCTATCTGAGATGATGTGGTGCTGGAAATAATAATAATGAGAAATAGATGTTTCCTGTCCAATTTCCAGTGACCTCTGATGCCCTGTGAAAAGATTTTCATATTCAAAAATGAAAGGATGATGTCTGGTAAATATAACTGAGATAAACCTCAGATACTATCTGATAAACGCAGTAGGGAAAGAGGGCTCTGCATAGTTCTGGTTGTTTATTTGGGGTCCTTCTGGGTTAGGAATTAAATGATCATCTCTGCTCGGTAGAATTCCTATCCATGGCTGATAAGGGAGAGGGAAACTAAGTCTATTGAAAAAATCCTTGGAATGAGAGCTTAGAATGGTCACAGAATAATAAATCTACAGGTAGCAGAAAACTTTAAAGGGCTTTGATATCCATTTCTAGTTTCATTTTATAGATGAGAAAACTGGGGTCCAGACAGTTAAATGATTTGCCCAGATTTACATTGGTATAAATAGCATAGTATTTGAAGAGGAGCTCCCTTATCCATTCTCACTGTATCATGGTTAAGAGGCAACATGGTTACATACACATATACACAGACTATCTATCTATCTAAACTGAAAAGAAGGCATAAAGAGACACAGAAACATAGAGACAGATAGAGACAGAGAAACACACACACACACACACACACACACACACACACACACACACACACACACACACACACACACAGAGAGGCAGAGACAGAGAACCAGAGAAAGACAGAAACACAGAGGAGACACAGAGAGATAGGGACAGAAAGAGACAGAGACTGGTATGCGGAACTTGGAGTCAGATAAACCTGGACTCAAATCCCTCTAAAATTTACCTAATTTCTTTAAGCCTCAGTTTCCTCATCTGCAAAATGAGAATAGAAACAACAGTCAAACTATATTTGCTAATAGCTAATATTTATTTAGTATTTAAATGTCTGTAAAGCTCTATACATATATTATTTCATTTGATCCTCATGATAAGTTACAGATAAGAAAATAGAGATTCTTTAAGATTTACAGCCTACCAACCTACTTCCTATATTAAGCATTATTTAAATATTAACTACTACTATTGTAATTACTACATGAAAATAATCTTAGTCTTTTTTGGGCTTGTATGGATAAAATGAGATAATGTATACAAAACATTATAAATGGCAGTTGTTACTCTATTCTCATTTTTTGGCCAACTTATTTGACTTTGAATAAGTTAATAAATAGTTATTAAAATTATTAATATTGCTATCAATAATAATAATTAACATATAGTACTTACTATATCATCACATTTATTATCACAATTATTACCTAATTTGATCCTCCCAACAACATTGGAAGGTAGGTGCTATTATTATTCCTATTTTACTGATGAGGAAACTGAAGCAAAATCAAGTGACTAGCTTAGGGTCACATAGCTTATAAGTATTAGAGGCTGTATTTGAATTCAGGTTTTTCTAACTCCATTGTGCCACCTAATTACTCCTAATCATCATTCATTAATTCACTTACTTATCCATTCATTATTAATTCATTTGTCCATTCATTCACTTATCTCTTCATGTATTCATGTACTTATTTATCTATTTACTTATTATCTCTTACAGTCCTCCCAATTGAAAAAAATGACAAATGTAAATAGTTAAGCCCCCCCCCCCCAATTTCTCACATCTGTTATGTCCAAACAAGTGTGTGTTCTTTTGTATATCTAATCCTTCACCTTTTTGTCCTAAGGTGAGTGACATCTTTCCTTGGTTCTCTGGAATCATCAGGCATACATTTTATTTTATTTTTAAAAATTTTGTATTAAAGCTTTTTATTTTTCAAAACATATGCAACATTAACCCTTGCAAAATCTTGTGTTCCAGTTTTTTCCCTCCTTTAGATGCCATACATTTTTAATACTTTGATTCAGTCATCAGTATATCCTGTGAACATTACTTTGGGGCAAGTCAATTTCTTTTCTGGACTCAGGATCATAGACCTGTAAAATGAAGAGGTTAGAAGAGATGATTTCTAAAGTCCTTCTCTCTTTTAACATTCTGTGACATCATGGTTCTATGTATCTTTTAAACCAGTATTAAATCATCCAGAGAAGTTCCATCTATGTTACTTCGTATAGCATCTAACATGTTGAATGCCTCATACAAAGAAAGATGATTTTTCTTATCCTAATTATTATATATGTTTCTGCATCTAAAACATAAAAGCTTCTTGAGGACAGCATTGATATCTATGGTTTTGTATCTTTATTGTCTAGCATATGTGGATTGCTGCTGTTTGAATCATTTCAGTTGTGTCTAATTCTTTGTCATTCCATTTGGGTTTTTCTTGGCAGATACAGGACTTTGCCATTTCCTTCTTCAGTTCATTTAACAAATGAGGAGACTGAGGCAAATAGGGTGAAGTGACAGTTAGAAAGTGTCTGAAGCAGGATTTGAACTCAGGAAGACGAGTCTTTCTAAGGCCAGTCCTGGTAGTCTGTCCATTATCCTGCCTAGCTACCCACAACATGTGTTTAATAAGTGTTTATTGTACTGATTGATCTGGTGTGTGGTATAGTAAAAATGAATTCTAGTAATCAGGAAATCTGAGTTCAAGTTCTAGCTCAGGTGTAAATTAGTTACTTTGACCTTAAACAAATCAATTGACTTTTTTTGAGCTTCATTTTCTCCAGTTGTAAAATATAAATAACAATGATAATAAGAGTTGCTCTACTTTATCCTAAAGAGTTGTTGTGAGTAACAAATGAAATACTTCCTGTAAAACAGCTTTGAAAATGAGAAAAGTTACAAAATGCAAGGTGTGACATTTCATAAATTAGGTATCTCTAGTAATAGCTATTTTCTTACTTCCCCAATAGAATGAAAATTGCTATTAATAGCCTGCATTTTATTCCCAGTTTGGCTCCTAGATAGCTGTGTGATCTTTGGAAAGTCATTTCTCTTTTCTGGATCACAATTTCTTTATCTCTGAAAGATGATCAATCATTGAATTCCTTTCCAAATCTGATTCTTCATAATTTTTTTGGACAGTAAGCCCTGGAAATATAGGGAGTCTGGATTAGGAGGGGTCAGTTTACTCTTGAATTCTTTTACTTGGCAATACTTGGCAATAAACACTTATTAACCATCTATTGTGTGCAAGGTCAATTTTTTGGTTGTTATTCAGTCTTGTCCAACTCTTCTTCACCTCATTTGGGGTTTTCTTGGCAAAGACCCTGGAATGATTTGCCATTTTCTTTTGTAGTTCTTTTTACAGTTGAGGAAAGTGAGTCAGACAGGGTGAAGTGACTTACCTAGAGTCTAGCTAGTAAACTGAGGCTGGATTTGAACTCAGGAAAAGAGTCTCTTGGCAATTGCTCCACTGTACCACTTGGCTGCTCTTGAGGAGAAATGAAATTACCTGAGGATAAAGGTGAGTCCAATTCTTGGACTCTAGTTACTTAGTTTCATGGAATTATAGACCCTTAGAGCTGGAAGGAGAATTTGAGGTCATCTGATCCAACTCCCTTATTTGATTTTAATGTTTTATTAAGAACTTTACACTGACCATCAATGTAACTTGAGTTGCTAAGGGATTATGAAAATTTAAATTACTTAATTGCAACATGTTGAGTATTATAACACAATTCCAGTCATCCTCTCTAAGTTCCCATTAGAGTTCTTTCCCCTTTTATTCTCATTTCCTTTTTTTCACATAATTGTAGTTGATACACTAAATTCTTCTAGCTTTTTTGTTTTTCCCTTTGTGTTTTTTCATACGTTTCCCTAGATTTCTCTATTGCATGTTCGTATGCCATTGCAGTAATAGCACACTTCACTTAATCATTCTCCCATACTGTCCCTATTTGCAATTATCTCATGTCCCCTATTCCACTTTACAGATAGAGAAATTGACTTTGATCCCTGTAAACTCTGAGTTGGGGTCACAATAACTATTATTGTGATATAATTTTAACAATAATTTTGAAGAGGACCTTATAATTTCTTTTTTATTATTAAAGCTTTTTATTTACAAGGACCTTATAATTTCTAAACTGCTTTCATATCCAGTAAGTCAAGATGTTGATAACTTATACTCTTTGCCTTCTCAAATTATTTTCTATTTTAAAACGGTGCCTGGCATATTCTTTTCCAGGCTACACTCTTGACTCATCTCCATTGGACTTTCTCTAACAAACCATAGAAATCTCTTCACCATGGGAATTCACTGGACTCCTGATCTTCTCATATTGGAAGAATGATTCCAATCCCTTCAACTTCTTCTAATTGGATATTTCTTTCAAGAACTATCATTTTAAAGTATGAGGCCAGGCCAACCATATTTTTATCCCTCTTGGTTTGTACTGCTGATTCATAAGACTTTCTTTACTTTGATCTCAGTCAAATACTTTCATCATACCCTGTTTCCATGATCCCTTTTGGCTCTTTTTTTATGAGTTGTCTTTCTCCATTAGAATGTAAGCTCCTCAAAGACAGGGACTATGTGCTTGTATTTATATTCCAGACTCTCAGCACAGTGTCTGCCACATAGTAAATACTTGTTGACTTGCCATAAGAGATATCTAATAAATGCCACTTGGCAAAGTACTTTTCTATTTGTAAATAACATCTATGAGTGGAATGCAAATTCTTTATCAGAAGTGACTGGCTTTTTGTTTTTTGGATCCTAGTGCTTTGTAGGAGTAGTTATTTAATAAAATATCTTTTTTTTTTAAATCAAATTGAACAGAGTCAGCAATAATTTAATTATCCAAGTGTGCCACTGAGTTAGTGGTAGAATTGGATCTACACTTAGGATCTGGTCTCATGATTCACTTCTTTACCTCAAACTTGACCAGCTTACATGCTTGCTTCCAGTTCTCTGGGATAGGTGTCAGGAAAACCTAGAATGATAGTTCCTTAGAACTAGAAGGGATCTTAGATTAAAGATGAGGGTACTCACTGAAACTCATCTCTAGGTATTAAAGAGGGGAAATTTCTTGCTTAAGGTTCCATAGAGTGGAACTTAGGTCTTCTAACTCTTGAATTCAGAGTTTTTCATAATACTACACTGTCTCTATTCAGACTGTTGTGGGCTGGAATATGTTATCCTGGATTGCAAGTAGAGAAAAGCTCAGGCTACAAGGTGAGAAGGAAAAAAGATGGTTCAGTCTCTCTCATCCTTCCTCTTCCCACCTTCTGATATAAAAGAATAAAGAAAGGAAGGAGCTGTAGCCCAAAATAAAATGATTTCAGTCTTGACTATCTGAAACAGGAATGGGCTAGAGCTTGCCCTTTCCTAAAGATTGAAGTTAGGGTAAGAAGAGTCCCTGTTCTATAGTTTCTGGGACATTTAGAAATGGGAAGAGTCAGGATGATTTCTTTTTATATCAGGATCAATAGATCCAGTGGAAATAGTCCTTGGTTTAAGATCATAGTCATTGGGTTCACATTTTGTGTTTAACTACTTATCTATGAGACTCCGTATAAATCACTTAATATCTCTGAGATGGGTTGGATCAGATAGCTTTTAATAGAGGGAAGGACTGAGTGTTAGAAAGACCTGAGTTTGGGGAAAACTAGATGACAGTGGATAGAGCACAACCCCCCAGTCAGGAGGACAGGAGATCAAATATGACCTAAAGTACTTAACATTTCCTAGGTGTGGGACCTTGAGCAAGTCACTTTGAACCTAATTGCCTTGGAGGGGGAAGACCTCAGTTTGAATGCTGTCTCAGACACTTAGCAACTGTGTAACCTTGGATAAGTTATATAATCCCTCTGTGCCTCAGTTTCCCCATATTTAAAATGGGAATGATAATAGCACCTATCTTACAGAGTCACTGTGAGAATAAAATGATGTGTAAACCACTTTACAAACTGTGACCAGCTATCATCATCCTCATCATCAGATAGTCTAAAGCCTGATCCCTTTTTAGTTCTATTATTCCTATGATTCCTCAAGATACACAAAGCTCATTCCTGCCTCAACACCTCCACAAGTTGACTTTGTTCTTTTAGAATATCCTCCTTACTCCCTTCATTTCTAGAAAACCATGTGTAGCCTTCAAAGTTCCAGTCTCACTTATTGTAGAAAGCCTTCCCTGCTCATCTTGGCCCTTACTGTTTCTCCCCAAAGATACAGTAACAGACTTTCTTCTATCATTTGCATCAGGTTTGCATATGCTATATATATATATATATATATATATATATATATATATATATATATGTACGTAGTAGGTATGCTAGATTGTAAATTTTGGAAAGGCAAGAAATTAGCCTTATATTTCTTTGAATCTTCCTCAGAATCCTCTGAATACCCAGACAGATCTGGGTATTTGACAATGACTAGATAAAGCCATATTGTCTAACAATTGAAGGAAGTGATCAGATTGTCCTGCCATGTGAAGACATTCATCAACCTCCTTTCCCTATTTCTCTACTAGTTCTGAATCATGTGCTTCTTGATTTCTTGTTTCTGAAATCTGAATTTCTTGAGTCCTTGCTTGGGTTCTAGGATCAGTGGTGCTGAAACGTCCACATGAGCTTTACTGCTTCATAGGAAGCTTTGAGAATGCTCTTGTCTACTCACGTGCTCTCTCCCTTCAAATTTATCTTCCCACTTCCATATCAAGAGAATTGTGGTCTCTAGGACTGATCAGTATTATTGGCTTATAGCTTCATAGATTTAAGATTGTAGGGGACCTTAGAAACCATCTAGCCCAACGCACTCATTTTACAGATGAAAAAACTGAGCTCCAGAGGAAATAGCTGCATTGCCTACGGTTATACAGAAAGTATCACAGTAGAGCTGCATTTCAAACTCAGATCTCTCAGGTCCAACACAATTTTTGCTGTATTATGATCTTCCCCTCCACTAAATAATACTGTCTCTCTGAAGGTCAGATGCTTAGAAACAGTGTCTCCTAGAGAAATTGAGGCTGTTCTCTGTCCCAAGGGAATCTATGAAGGAGAGTGGGATTCAGGGAATCCCAGAATGGAGATCCCTCTCTCAATTACCTCACTTCCCTCAGCAACGTATAGAGGAGGAGATGAGCAACCCATCATATGAGATTTGGAGAGAGAAGCAAGGCCCCTGGCCAGCCCTGTGTCTCTCTGAACAAATGGGGAAGGGGAAAAAAAATCAAAACTTTAAGGTATATGAACTGTGAAATTAAATCGAAATACTCAAATAAGGAATCACATAACAACATAAGCAAAGATGTTTACCAGGGCTTGAAGTTAAATACAGATTTTTTCATAAACTCAAACACAGAATGCAATAAAGTTCTGTGGAATGTTAAATATAATTTACAGTGAAAAAATGTTCCCTGCTGTCATAAACCTCCTTGCACAGTGTCACTTATCGGGAGCTGGCCCGAGAGAAAGGGAAGTCATAATAGTGACGCTTTCACCCTGGCAGTGATCCGTTGGTCTTCTCTAGGACACATTGGTCTGTCCTCGCCATGACTCTGAAAGGAGAGGAACATGAATAGCATAGACATGGAATCATACTCCTTGTTTTGGACCCCAATCACAGTGAATGATCTTAGGATTTGTTGATTGCCCCAAACCTGATCAAGAAGTTGCCCGAGTTGGGCTATGTAGAGAGAAAAAGCCTTCTTGCAGGCAGCCCTTTATTTCTTTGCCCATCCCCCTGGCTCCCATTGTCTGCCTGACATAAGCACTCCCCCCCCCCCACCCCGTTCCCAAACTCCCAGCACAAAGGAAGCATCTGGATAGCATAGCCTGTGGGTCTCGAGTCACGGCTGGTGGATTTGTAGTACATTCAGATATATTCATTAAAACGCTAATCAAGCAGAAGCTCATGGGTAGAATTGTCTTAGAATAGAAAAACGGTCAAAGGAAAAGCCATTGTGGCTCCAAAGAGCTTCCTTTTACTCTTCCCACACTTTTACCCTCAACCCCAACCATAAAGATGGATATATATTGATCTTGAGCTAGCTAATTCCATCATTGATGAAGACATATGCAAATAGGGCCAAAATTCCAAAATAAAAAAATAATTGATGTTCTCAGTGTTATCTTTCTCTCCCTTTCCCACTTCATGTGTCCCTCTTTCATCCTTCAGGTGCCCTCAAGGTCTCTCTCCAACTTCTTGTCAAAATCTGATTTAAAGGAAGAGGTTTGATTGTAGCTATGGAGGGGCTTTACTGGATCGCTCTCTGTCTTCTGTTTCTGTCTTTGTCTCTGTCTGTCTCCCTGTATCTCTGACTGTCTCTGTCTCTCTCTGTCTTTATCTTTTTCTCTGTCTCTCTCTCTGCTTGTCTGTTTGTCTGTGTCTCTTTTTTTCTTTCTTTCTCTCTGTCTTGTTCAGGGAGGATTAGTGTGAGTCCTTCTTAGGGAATCACCTGGGACTCCACAAAACTGTAGCATGCACAGCAGCTCCATCCCACAAAACTCTCTCAGCAAATAGACTAAACCAAGTGGAGGGCACCTGACAGGCCGACAGCCAACAGGTGAATTGGAAGGATGATTGTTCTCTGGCTGAATGGGCAGATGAGAACAATTTGTTCCAACTGCCATGAAGACAGCTGAAGCAGGTGCTATGGAGTGCTTAGAACTTAGTCAAATTTTCATGACTCTAAGGTCATCCACCACATCCCAGGCCATTGCTAGTCATCTTGACTTTTGCCTGCCACTGAACTTCAATTACTTCTTCAATGGAAGAAAGAGTGAGGCTGATGACTTTGTACAACTCTGTCTCCAGTAAATCTAGTTCATGTATAAGTCAGGACATCACTTCATGATGTGATTGGTGCTCTTTGCAAATGAAGGATGAACAAGAAGAACAGTTTTGGCTGTAGTAGAGATAGTACTAGATTCAAAGAAGTTAAGACCCAGCTCTGACAGTTTTTGTGACACTGGCCAAATTACCTAACCTCTCTAGGCCTGATTTCCTTATTTGTAAAATGTAGACAATAATATTTGCAGAGTTTTTTTTAAGGAGGAAGGTGTTCTCTCAATCATAAAGTATTATATAAATGTGATTGCTTTTATTGTTAACATTAAAAACCCTAAAGTTGAATGTCTCTGTGGGGAGAAGTAATATGAGTCATCAGAAAGGTATAGGATGTAGTTTCAAAAGAGCCAGCTGTAAATCTTTTAACTTGAGACTTAGTTTGCTTTTCTGTAAAATTATTTTCATTCCACAGAACTTGAATGCATTCTGTTTTTGAATTTATGAAAAAATCTAGGTGGCGGAGTGGATAGAATGCTGGGCCTGCAGTCAAGAAGACCTGAGTTCAAATGTGGCCTCACACACTTCCTAGCTGTGTGATTCTGGGCAAGTCACTTAACCCTGTGTGCCTCAGTTTCCTCATTTGTAAAAAAGAGCTAGAGAAGGAAATGGTAAACCACTTCAGTATCTCTGCCAAGAAAGTCCCAAATGGGGTGACAAAGAGTTGGATCAGACTGGACAGCAATACCAGCAATTCCTGATACTAGGTAGGCTGAAACACAACCGAACAATTACACCATACCTGTTGTAATAAAAATCAAATAAGATCACGGACCTCATATTTTATTACTGTTTATTGTTATGAACATAAAACATCTTTGCAAACTATCCATTACCCACAGATAAATAATGAAAACTGAGATTATATATATGCATATATATACATACATATATATACATATATATAGCTAATACTTTAAGACTTAAAAAGCATTGTAATACATTATTTCATTTGTTCTTCACAACAACCTTATCACCCAAATGCTAAAGGGATCATTGCCCCCATTTTATAAATAAGGAAACTGAGAAGTTAAGTAATTTGTCTATAATTCAGCACAACCAATAAGTCTTTATTAAGCACTTATGATAATGTTATAGAGTAGGAATTCAAATCCCAAGAAGAACCAACCTTACCCTCTAGGAGTTTACATTCTATTGGAGAAAGATAGCATGTGTATATATAAGTATATACAAAATAAATGGAAGATAACATGGAGGTATTAAAATTGGGGAGATGTCAAGAAAGGCTCTCATCTTCCCCTCTTTTCCTGTTTTCTTTTCCCCATTCTTCTTCTTCTTCTCTCCTTCATTGGCAGAAAAATATAATAGCAATTGTGCTAGAGTTAGGAGATTTGAGTTCAATTTCTGGCTTGGGCACTTACTAGTTTTTAGGCATAAGCAAGCAAGACATGGTAGAATGACTATTAGCTTTGGAGTCAAGAGATCTGACTACAATAATGATGATGATGATGATGATAGCAAGCATTTATATATCTCTTTAAGGTTTGCAAAACACTTTACATATGTTAACTCATTTGATGCTTCCAATAATCCTGTGAGGCGAATGCTAGTTCTATCTTCATTTTAGAAATGAGGAAACTGGGGCAGCCAGGTGTCCAAGTGGACAGAGCAAGGGCCCTGAAGTCAGGAGGACCTGAGTTCAAATCTGGTCTCAGACATTTAACACTTCCTAGCTGGGTGACCTTGGGTAAGTCACTTAATCCCAATTGCCTCAGCTTAAAAAAAAAAAAGAAAAGAAAAGAAAAAAAGAAAAGAAATGAGAAAACTACGGCACAGAAAAGAAAAAAAATAGTTTATCCAAAGTCACACCACTAATGGGTGTCTAGGTCAAGATTCAAATTCAAGTCTTCCTGATTCCAAGTCCTTCACGATCTTCCATACCATTTATCTGTCTTCTCCTACTATTCCAACTTAACACTTAACTGACCTGTTTCCTTATCTGTATAATGAAGTTGGATGAGATGGACCCCTAAGGTTCCTTCCAGCTTCAGATTTTGTAACAAGACAAATGTCTTTAATGTTAATTTAATGTTTAATTTTATATTAATGTTTAATGTTTAATTTAATGTTTAAATGTTAACCTCTGTCAGACTCAGTTTCCACAACTATCAAATGGGGATTATAATGAATTAACAACTTCACAGGGATATTTTGAGGAAAATCTCTCCCAAACCATAAAGTACTATAAGAAGATGAAGTGCTATTATTGTTATTTGGCAACTTGAGCACATTTGAATTTCAGGTTCTAAAAATAAATAAATAAATTCCCAGGCTGTTTGAACAATGAGTATTTGCTGTAAGCCTGCTCAGAGGGTGTGTATGGTTTGCAGTGATGGCTTGTTGCTGCCCTCCTCTCCTAACCGCTCTGGCCACCTGTACTTGGCATGTTATAAATTACATGAAGGGGGGGCCTCCGTGTGTATGTGAGTGTAGAAGTCCATTTTGTAGCTTTTCGGTTTCATTTGTAGTCAATCTGACGTGAAATAGAGTTTCTGGGCCAATTGGGAATTAGTAGGTGTGACTGAATACCAGGTATCTGACCCGAACACTCCTCTCCACAAAGATCCTGGGCTGATCATCTCCATTCCTGACACTGTTTTTAACCAAAGCCAAATAGAAACCCAGCTGAGGGAAAACTGGCTCCTTGATGAAGGAAGCTGACATGATCTGTCAGCCGGGACCTGGAGAGCAAGAGACAGAGCTAAAGCCAGGGAAAGGAAACAGAGAAATGACATTTACCTGCCCCGAGACACCAGGCAAGTCTCTTCCTGTCTCTGAGCCTCAGTTTCCTGCTTTGCAAAATGGAGATCACATTTCTGCTACATCCCTCCTGGGGATTGTGAGGAAACTGTGTTGAAATACTTAAGTGATTTTGTCATTTCCAATTTGAGTCTTAGAACATGGCTTGAGGCACATAGAGATTAAGTGAGTTACTTATAGAGTCACATACCTAGTAAATGTAAGAGACAGGATTTGAAGCCAGGTCTTCTTGTCTCCAAGTCTAATTCAGGATTTGCTCCATCATGCCTTCTCTTTATAAACTTGATCTAAATGTAAATATGTATTATTGTTATTTTTATCATCTTTTGTTGGGTAGGCTATGCTTAGAGCACCAAGGTTGCTCTTATACTAATCCAGGTTCATATGGAATTTTTATAACCCTTCTTTCTCTTTTCCCAACAACCCAGATGGGTTTTTATTATTCTTTGTAGTGAATTCTTCATGAATATCTCACAACTGTTAATAAATAACTCATTTGATTAATGAATAACTCAAATAATAGGGCCAATTGGTGGTATTCCTTAGTGAATATGTATCATGCCTCAATATTCATTCCCTTGATTTGTAAAGATGAGTCTATACTGGTCCAACAATTCTGTCCCAGATCTCTGAAAGTATTTAATGACAATAATGTATTTGTACGGTACTTTATAGTTTATAAAATATTTCTCCCTCCCTTTTTGTCATCTCATTTGATTCTGACAATAATTCAATTCACTTCAATTCAGTTCATTTTAATTGAATTACATTTCAATATAATTCAGTTTTGTTTAATTCAACTACTTTTTATTGAGCACCTACTAATTTTTCAGATGATGTGCTAGTTTCTGGCTACAGAAAGAAAGAAGGAAAGAAGAAAAAAAGAAGGAAGGATCAAAAAAAGAAAGAAAAGAGGAAAGGAAGAAAGGAAAAAGAGAAAGAAAAAAGGAAGGGAGGGAACAGGGAAGAAAGGAAAGAAAAATGAAAGGAGGGAAACAGAAAAGAAAGAAAAGGAGAAAGAAAGGAAGGTAGAAAGGAAGAAAGGAAAGGAGGGCAGAAACAGGGAATAAAAAAGGAAGAAAAAGGAAAATGAAAGAAAGAAAAGAGGGAGAAAGAAAATAAAAAGAAAAGAACAAAGAAAGATGGAAACTAGCTTCTGAGAAAACAACAACCCTAAGAGCAGGTGGAACAGACTTTATTATCCATCTTTTATAAAGGGTGACAATAAAGTTCAAGTTAAATGGATTACACAAAATTATGCAAATCATAACAGAGATGAGACTTGGGCCTGCATCTTTTGACTTGGTTTCACACTCTTTCCAACATGGCACTCTAGTCTGGATTGGCTATAAAACCAAACTTAGTATTTGTGAAAAATGCCAAGACTTTATGACCACATTTGGGAGATATGTGTGTGTGAGAAGGGACATATAAATTTAGTTCAATTGACATCAATTTACTTTCCTAAGTATAGAGCTAGTCAAAAGAACCAAAATTATTAACTACAAATGCCTAGAAGTGAATCTTGACCTAACAGAAACACGTTTAAACATATCTCTTGAGAAAGGCATTTTGAAGGTGCCTTACAGAGTGGTCTGTGAGGACTGCTGCCTGAATCACAGACTACTTAGCAGCAGTGGAAGACCCTGGAAAGTGACTCTCATCTGAGAAGTAAGCCCTTTCAGAACCACGGACACAACACTCCTGAGGGGTAGGTATGTGCATGCTGTGGGTCCTGACAAAGGCTAATTCAGGGACACTAACCCCACTCTCCCTCATCTATAAAGTCCCCAATGGGATGGTCAGTTTGGAATCCTCATTTGCCACAAAAAGGATTTGTCCGGTGCTTGGCACTTATGTGCTTAATGAATAAATGCCTATTCATTCAAGAACCCTTTAGACACTTCTTTGGATTTCCAGCCTACCTAATATCAGTGTTGATGTTGTAGAGGATATTTTCTGTAAACATATTATAGGAGGAAAAACAACAATGTCCTCCAGAACCATTCCAATTTTAATGAGCGACTAGAGCCTGTTGGTTTGCCCTGAATAATTTTGTTACTAACCACACCACCATAAAACAAAACCAAACCGTAAGCCACAGACCAGAGCAAAGAACTCCCTGCTCCCAATTAGAAGAGTTTGAGAGTCTCTGATTTAGTCTACTCCCTTGCTTCCAAGTGGAAACCCAGAGTGGCTGCCAATCAATCACACAAGGAATGTTTCATGAGCCCCTACTGTGTGCTATAAAGCACTATAATAGTCTTTAGCAAATGCAATTACCTGTGTCACAGGGTTGCGATGAACAAAGTATTTTTGGTGAGCCTATAGAATCATTTATTTAAATAGAAGTTCTTTTTATTTATCATAATAACAACCACTTATGGAAATATAAGCTAATAATATATAAATGTAATTTAATAATAATAACAGATTTTCATTTCTTTATTAATAACAGCAACAAAAGGTGATTCTTGAGAAATCTTGTAGGGCAAGCCTCCTAGTGAGGAAGCTCTTTGTCTCTAGCCTAAATCCCTCTTGCTGTAATTTACACCATCACCCCCTTCCCACCCTATCATCAGCAGAGATGGAGAACAGCTGGTCACCACAACTCCTTACAAATAAATCCCTCCAGGCCTACAAGTCCTGAAGCAGAAGGCTAGAACGTGGCTCTCCTGTGGCCTCTGACTGGGTCCTGCTAGATACGATCCTGCAAACACATTACTTTAGAAGGCATCCAAAAGGGGCCCCTAGGAGCGGGGCAGATTGGTATCGGACTCCATCGGCCTCTCCGCCTGGGCCCTATTAATCGGAGGGGGAGATACAAATGCGAGCTTAAAAAACCACCCTACCCCACCACCCTGAAACTCATTTTCAGGCTTTGTCAAGGGAGGGGAAAGAAATTGGAGTTGCTATCATGGTCTGGCTGGAAAGTGTGGGTCGCAGGGGGATGGTACAGGATCCTTTGTGTCACCAAAGTCCCAGGTGCATTGTGTACTGGGCAGAACTTTAGCTTACAATTTAGGATTAAAGTAAATCCTAGTATTTTTCTGCATGCCTGCCTGCTCCCTGGTTCCCGGAGACTGCTGGGTAACTGCCTATTATCCCGTGGTTCCACTCCAGTGCCCTCCCCAATAAAACTTTTCATATCCTTATAAACGAACTAGATTGCCGTGTTATAAACATTTACACTGTGCTAACAGATCATCTCCGCACATCAGAATTGGCTAAATTCCCTTTTCCAGATGAATATATTGAAGGAGATTAGAGATATGATAGCTTTTCAGATTGCTGAACCCAGAGAAATTAGTTTAGTGAGCATTTACAGAGGCTAAATTGGAACCATTAAATAGTGGATTAAATTGATGGTACTTTCATTGTCTGTCCTTCGGAACTGCTGTAAAATCAATTAGCCGTCACTATTCCATTCTCCATATAGTGAGATTGTCAGCTTGCCTAGAAGCCTCTGCAGAACCTCACAGCAGTAGCAAGCAGTGTGAAAATACACCTATTAGGTGATGTGGCATGAAATAACATCATAGGGCAGAATGTCCCAGTGAGACTTATCCCTGCCTTATCTCTGCTTTAACAGAGAGGGGACGGACAATGCTCTCGGGTGACACTCTTATCCTGCCAACACGCGCGACTCCACGCTCTCTGGACCAGCAATTATTGTGGCCCCGAGCAGCCAGCCCGGTGAGGGTCTTTAGTCCAATAGCCTGGCTCCCCCATACTGAGGGGGTGCTAGGGAAGGTCTTCAGACAGATGTGAGGCTGGGGATAGTCAAGTGTTTTCTCCCATTCTTTGGAGACCCCAGCTCCCCAAAAGGAGAGTGGGGAAATGCGAGAGAAAGAAGGGACCTTAGAAGACAGCTAGCTCTGCTTTCCAATTTTATTGATGAGGAACCGAGAGGGGAAATGGACTAGTCCGTCATCACATAGCGAGTCCGTGATGGAGCTTCCAGTGCATCCTTTTTTTTCACTGTACTGAAAGCAAGGGACAAAACTAGCACGGCACAGGGACATCCCTGAAGGGAGGTTGGAGGAGCCAGGGTGGCTATTCTCCTTAATATTTTATACAGTTGAAAGCAGGCAGCTTTCAAAAGGAAAGTCACCAATGAGTACTGCTGGGAGGTGTCTGGAAAGACATGCAGACAGACTCACCTTTGGCAGGAGAGTTTAATGCTTATGAAGCTCACATCTTTTTTTCCCCCTTTAAATAAGTGTTAAATTTATCTTCTTATCCCTCACTAGAGTTACCCCTTCCCCGAGTTATTGTTTAAGACCAGCAGTACCAGACTCCCCCAAACAAGTAAGGAAAGATTGTGCCCGGGAGAACAACTCCTGAGACTTCTTATTAGTTAAGGTTGATGATGTCTTTCAGGCCAATTGGAGACCATCTTATGATGAATATAGAGAGAATTACCAAAAACAAGTGAAGGGCAGTAAAGATCTGTAACTAGGATAGGGCAACTAGAACTTTGTTCCAGGATGCTGAAATTCATGGGTATCTATAGTACTGGCCTGAGGCACCCCATATATGCACACATACCAACTGAGCTTTTGCCCATATAGCCCTGCTCTCAGTGACTTTTTCCTCTTTGTGAATGTATTCTTCTCCCCAAAATAGCTAGCTTTCCCTTTTTCTAAACCACGTGGAATTATTAGTTTCTTTAAGAATTCAATTCAGCCTCCTGTAAGAAGCCTTTTCTGATAATCTATACCCTTAGCTTCTACAGCCTTCCTTCTCAGGCTCCATTTCATGTACTTTGTATTTGTCATTTACTTTGTGCTTATGTACAGATTATTTATGTGAGTATGTACTTCATATGTCGCTTCCCCAGTTATAATGTGAGCTCCTTGAAATCAGGAGCCATTTTTATTTTTGCTTTTTATTCTCAATGTTCAGCAAAGTGCCTGGCAGTTAGTAAGCACTTACCGCATGCTTGTTGATTGATTGATCAGATGCCCATAATATTTCAGGCACTGTGTTCAGCACTGGAGATAAAAACCCTAAAGCAAGAGAATACCTGCCCCTTAGTAACTTATATTCTTTAACTGAAGAGAGAACAGCATGAGAGACAGTCTTTAGTGAAGCAATAAGATGGAATTTTCAGGCCAAGGAAACGTTTTGACTCTAGTTAACAAAGAAGGTCGTTGTTCAGTCATTTCAATCATGTCTGACTCTTTATGATCCCATTTGGGGTTTTGGGCCATTTATTTCTTCAGCTCATTTTACAGATGAGGAAACTGAGGCAAATAGGGTGAAGTGATTTGCCCAGGGTCACACAACTAGTAAATGTCTGAGGTCAGATTTGAACTCGTGAAGCTGAATTTTCTTGACTCCAGGTCTGGTACTCTAGTTACTGTGTCCTGCAGAAATTTGGGGGATTAAAGATAATGTAGACTCCTGCGGGAGGTGCTCCACCACTTACTGGTGACTTTTGAAGGAACTGATCCTCAAGTTGCCTTTTTCCAGGGGTTGGGAAGGGAGCAGTCAGTCAGCCCACCTCATGTCCTGGGCTCAGCTCTTCCTCATTGCTGTGTGGAGTCAGTGTCATTCCTTTAGCCTTTGTTTTTCCTACCTTCCTAAAGATTACATTCTACTGCTAGCTTTGGGTGAGTTAGGGCCCAGTTTCTTAAACTATGGTTTCTGACCCCACATGAGGTCTCATAACTAAATGTGGGAGTTGCAAAATTATCATTTATGATCAGTAAATGTTTGATTTGTATACCTGTTTTATATACCTACCTACCAGGTCACATAAACATTTTTCAGACAAAAAAGAGTCACAAGCTTAAGAAGCCCTGATAGGGGTGTCTACCGAGAGTATGGAAAGACTTCCTCGAGCAGAATGGGAAGATAAGAACAATTTGTTCCAACAGTCGATCGAGAAGGTGGCTGAAGCAGGTACTTAGTGCTTAGAGCTTGGTCAAACATCAAACTCGCCAAGGTCATCCACCGAAATCATCCTGACTTTTGTCTGAATTTTGATGACTCAGGAAGAGAGAATAAGGCTGATGACTTTGTGCAACTCTGCCTTACTTAAATCCAATTCACACACAAGTCAATGGTCATTTAGAAAATGAAGGATGAACAACAAAAGCAATGGATACATGGTATATTATTCTGAAGCCTCTACCCAGGAAATGCTTCATTAGACTAAAGGGGAAATTTTAGACTGTCCTTTATCCTTCAGCATACTACAGAAAACTTATTCAGACTTTTTTCTTTACAACCTCAGAGAGAAATCATATGATTGATAGAAGAGTTTTTAGGTATCATTTAAATGAGTGGTTCTCAAACTTTTTTGGTCTCTTTTACATTCTTTTTCTTGGCAGACAATTCGGGTTGTGATTTGCCTAGAGTCACACAGCTCCTAACTGTTAAGTGTCTGAGGCTAGATGTGAAATCAGATCCTCCTGACTTCTCTAACCACCGCATCATTTAGCTGCCCAACATTCTTCAACATTATTGAATACTCCCCAAAGACATTTGCCTATGTGGGTTATATCCATCAATATTTATCATCTTAGAAATTAAAGTATCTTAATATTATTATGAAAATAGTCTTGACTTCACAGACCCTCTGAAAGTTATGTCTTAAACTTTTAAACCTCTCTATGGGATGCTATAGATCAGGGCATTTCTATATATGAAATAGGAGAGAGAAAGAACATTATATATGGAACTAGGAATCTCTATTAATACAGTTTGCTTTCCTTTAAGTATATGGTGAGTTAACCATGCACCTTTCAAAACTGACCTGATTATTTTTCTTGGCTTTCCTAGACAATTAGGGGGTACAGTGGAGATATTATTGGGCCTGATGTCAAGAAGATGGAATTCAAATTCACTGTCTGATACTTTCTAGCTGTGTGACCCTGGCCAAATTCCTGTTTGCCTCCATAATAGTATAATCCCCTTAAAATGGAGTTTATAATGCACCTGCCTTCCAGGGTCATTGTAAGGATCAAATGAGACAATCCTTGTGAAGGGCTTAGCACTTATCATTCTTTTCTGTGCATTTAAAATGCTTCAAATACTTTCTTTTCTTCTTTGGCAGTCCTATCTCTAATGTTCCTCAAAATTGCCCCTCAGAAAATTGAGGGTAAAAAAAAATCACCTCTTGTAACAAATATGCATAGTCAAGCAAACAAATCTACACATTAGTTTTGTTACATCTTAGAGTTCCAGTCGAAGAGAAAGAGTTTGGAGTGAGCGCTCAAATTTGAATCTTATCTCTGCTATTTTCTACCTGTGTGACTTTGAGCAAATTATTCTCCTCTGGGAATTTGTTTCCACATCTGTGAAATGAATGAATTCAATTGGATCAGTGATTCTCAAACTCTTGTTCTCAGTATCTTTATATTATTAAAATTATTTAGAATTTTTGTTTATGTGGGTTATATTTATAGATATATAGAAATTTAAAAGAATTGGAAATTTTAAAAAAACTAATTTTGAGTTTGTAGAGCCTCTGAAAGGGTTTCAGAGACCCCCCAAGATTCTCTAGACGATGCTTGGAGAACCATTAGATTAGATGACCTCAAAAGTCTCTTCCACCTCAAAATTCTATTATCCATAGCCATAGTAATTGTTATAGATTGAGACTGAGTGGGTTTCATGGTATAGTCAGATTCTCTGAAGCCAAGAGGGTTCTTTGCAGAGTCATAATCCAATCCCCAGAAGCATCATCCAGTTAGCTACTTGTTAATCACACAGATACACACAGATATAGATTGTTGAATTGAGGAGTCAAGAGATGTAAAGAGTTGACCAGATCAAAAGCCAAACTATTACCAGATTCAGAGAATGATGGAGTAGAGAGATGTGGTCAGGGCCAGTTTAGGCATTAGAATTAGTTACAAATATTACAAAAGGTTCTGAGCTCCACAGTTCCCTCAAGTTACTGTTCTCATCTTTTTCAGTTATTTTCTGGTTTTCTTGATTGGCTGTGTATAACAAACTATACTCTTTAAATTCTTCCTCCCATATCACTTTTTTTTTTTGGTGCTGGACAGCTCCTGACCAGTTATATCCATCTCCATACATAAAAACAGCTTTTCAAGAGGATGTCATAAATTCCAGATTAGTGTACTTTTTGCAGATGACTACCTAGATCCAAGGTGTCCATTGCAAATAGAAATAAAGAGCACTGGCTTCTTGTTGTCTTCCTTCATTCTTGAAGAAGACCAATAACATCAGAAAGATAATCAAACCCAAATAGAAATGGGGACCACTAAACCATATATAAATATCCCTGCAGTCAGATGCAATCTTATCTAAATTTTATTGCATTTTAATTTTGTTAAATATATCCCAATTATATGTTAATCCAATTTCAGTCAAGAATGTTGCAGGCCATGTGTTTGAGTCCTCTGATGTAGATAGTATAATTTGAAAAATAATACAAAATTCTAATTGTCCTCATGTGCATAGGTATATGTCTATGAAATCAGATATCTGCTGATTTCCAACTGTTTAGACTGAACAGACATTAGAAAATATCATTTTACTATCACTTTCTGATTTACTTCTCATTTAGAGAAATCCTCTTTCTTCTTCAACCACCCAGCCAGGATGGCCAAAATTCCCTTGTAGAGTTTGTGTTAAGATGTTTTCCCCTCAGAGATTCTTCGTTGTAATGCATGATGCTATCTTGGAATGGTGACACATTAGCCCACCTTTGCAATTCTAGAGAGTACTAGCCTTGAAAAAAAGCCATCTAGTCTTAATGACTTTGGTTCCCCTCCTCTCATTTTCTTCTAAATGCTCTGCAATCTGACTTTTGATCTTATCTTTCAACTGAAACTTCTCACTCTAGAATCACCAGTGACTGCTCCCATAATTGCCAAATCTAATGAATTTTTCCTCTATCAACCTTTTTAAAAATTCTCCAAAATGCTTGAAAATGTTGATCACCCTTTTCCCTTGGATTTTCTTCACTCCCTGGGTTTTGGGACATCTTTTTTAGATGTCCTGACTGCTTAATTTTATTCCCCATTAATGGGTTTTTATCCATATCCACTAATTGTGGATGTACCCCAAGGCTCTGTTTTAGGTGCTCTTCTCTTTTTTCTTCTATATTATCTCATTTGGTGATCTCATCAGTTTCCATAGTTTTAATGACCATCTTTATGCAGATGGCTCTCAGATCTACATATCTGACTCTATTCTTGCTCTTGAGCTATAGTCCGACATTACAAATGACCTATTACATATGATTAAATATCTTATAAGCACTATTCCCCCCCCCCCAAAAAAAATTGGTACCTTTTCCTTCCACAACCCTTCTTTTTTTTTCAGTTTTCTTTTACATATTTTCTTTCCTCATTAAAATGTAAGCTCCCTGAGAGCAGGGATCTCTCTCTTAAGCTACATTATAAATGACCTATTATAAATTTTTAATTTAATATCTTATAAGCACTATTCTCTCCCATCCCCCCCAACTTGGTACTGTCCTCCTTCCACAACCCTTCAGCTCTCTTTTACATGTTGTTTTCCTCATTAGAATGTAAACTTCTTGAGGATGGGAACTGATTTTTTTTTTTTTTTTTTTTGCTGGTGTTTTTACTCCTAGCACGTAGTGTAGTAACTAGCACATAGTAAGTGCTTCCTGCTTTTTTCATTGCCTAATTACTCCATTAACTTCATTTCTCTGTACTCTATAGTTATGTATATTTGTATCCCCATGGCCCAGAATGTAGGAGATATTTAATATATAAGTAATGCTTGCTGATTTTTCAGTAAGAGTGTGAGGGAAGGACACAAAGTATAGGTAAGTTTTTATAATGATGAGAATGGAAGGTCTGAGCATGAGTACATCAGCCACTTTTTAAGGTCCAGCTCAAATTCTGTGTCCTCCATGAACCTTTCTGTAAACTAACTCCTTGGCTCAGCATATTCCTCTTCCTAGGAAAGTCATTATTTTAGCTATTAGCATCTAACACAAACTCAGCATATTAGTTGATGTCACTCATTTAACAGATTACATAAGCCAAGGATGTGCCACTGCTTGTAGCATTTCTGTATTTTTATAATGTTATTATATTAGAAAATAGTGGTTATTTTAGCTCTGTATTAGATAACTTCATAGCTCAGTAGAGAGTATTGGATTTGTGAGTTCCTTGAGGCCAGGAACTATCTTTTGCTTCTTTTTGTATTTCCAGTGTCTGTCTTGGAACCTGGAATATAGTAGGTGTTTAATAGATATTTATTGACTGCCTGACTGATAAGAAGATCTCAGTTTAAATCTGGACTTTGATATTTACTAGCTATGTGGTCCTGAGCAAGTCACTTAAAAGCTTTCAGCCTTACTTGCCTCACCTGTACAATGGAGATAATAATAGCACCTATGTCCCAGGGTAGTTGTAAGGGTAAAATGAAATTACACATAAAAGTAATTTTTTTTTTACAAAAATTTAAAGCTATATAAATGCTACCTATTATTAATAGGTAATAATAATTTAATTCTCATGTACTTATTTCTTGTCTTCCAAATGAGTTATAAGCTTCTTAAAGGTAGAAATAATTTTTTATTCATCTTTGTTCTTAAAAGGGTTTTGGACATTGTATATAAGTAATATTTGTTGATTAACTGATGAGAATTAATATTCTGAAGGATGATCCTGAGTATCTGACAAGCTGCCAGCCACTGGAACCCAACTAGTGGATACAAATCCAGGTCACCTCCTGCAGCACAACAGGAAAATTCATTCTGGGAGTCCTTCATTGGGTGGGGGGTGGGGTGGGAAGGAAGGCTTAGCTTTTCTCAGAAATAGTCTCCTAATTACCCTTTGGGTAGTTTCAAAGGGCCAGCCAGTGGGGGGGAAGGGGAAAGGAATCTATTTACAACTCTTGGCTCATGTACTAACAAATATAGCTCAGCTGGAACTCTGGGAGTTTGACTAAAATAACAAGGTAACCCTCTGAGAGACCCCTGGCTCCTGAGGGTGAAAGACCCAGGTGTGTGTGTGTGTGTGTGTGTGTGTGTGTGTGTGTGTGTGTGTGTGTGTGTAAGAGAGAAAGAGACAGAGAGACACAGTGAGAGACAAGGAGTGAGAAACAGAAAGAGACAGAAGAAGGGAGAAAAGGAGATAGAAAAGAGAGAGACATACACACAGAGACAGAGATAGAAAGAAAGAGTGGGAGAGGGAAGGAGACAGAGACAAAAAGAGAAACACAGAAAAGAGAGTCTTCCCGATCTCAAACCTATCTTCTCTGATGACTGATTGCATTGTGAGAACACCCTTCATCCTGACGATAAAGGACCCTCCTTTTTAGGAATTCCAGGAGGTGAGGAATAACTAGTTTAAATTCTATCACTCTGTTCCTGGGTATGTGAGAGCCAGTGTGTAGAAAAACCACCATTTGAATCATTCTTGAGATAGGTGACTGTTGTGTAAC
The DNA here is from genome assembly GCF_048593235.1 of Sminthopsis crassicaudata. Taxonomy (NCBI): domain Eukaryota; kingdom Metazoa; phylum Chordata; class Mammalia; order Dasyuromorphia; family Dasyuridae; genus Sminthopsis; species Sminthopsis crassicaudata. The sequence continues at coordinate 478,466,764 of NC_133617.1, forward strand.
ACAAAGTCATAACCTTTCTCAAACTTGTTTTTCTCATGTGTAAAATAGGGATAATAATAGTGCTCAGCACACACAGTTCTCATAAGGAGCAAAAAGAATCATGTTTATAAAGTGTTTTGCAAACCCTATTTTGTTATTTAAAATGTTCTTGGTATTTGTTATTATTATTATTTTATAAATACAGTTCTCTGGTTACATTCATGTTTGAAGGCAAAAAAAAGTGGAGGGAGGCGGCTGAATGGTCCTATGGAAGAAGTTGGGTGTATTCAGTCAGTCCCCAAGACTACTCCCAGGGATATTGCAGAAATGGAAATATCAGGTTAGGCAATCCTTGCATTCAAGTCCTTGTATTTATCCCTCAAGTCCCTATCCAAGATCTGTCTCTCCCAGGAAGCTGCCCCTGATGGTAATAGCTTGCATTTTTATTGGATGTAGGTTTTACAAACCACTTCCCAAGTATTATCTCATGTGAGATCATTCATGAGATAGATATTACAGGAAACTACTATTGTCCTCATGCTATACATGAGGAAACTAAGACTCCGAGCAGCTGGGTAGAATAGTGGATAGAGCACTCAGCTTGGAATCAGGAAGAACTGATTTTAAATTCAGCCTCAGACACTTTTGAGCTGTGTGACTCCAAGCAAATCACCTAATCCTGATTGCCTTAGTCTCTTCATCTATAAAATGGGCTGGAAAAAGAGATGGCAAACCAGTATCTTAGCCAAGAAAATTCCAAATGGTGTCAGAAAAAGTTGAACATAACAGAAATGATTGAGCAAAAAAGACTCAAATTTAAGTGATTTGCCAATCATCAATCATATGACTAATAAATAACAGTTATAACAATCAAGGTGAAGTAGGTACCATGTAACCATTATTATCCCTATTTTATAGATTAAAAAAAAACCTAAGCCTCATAGGAACTTATCTAAGACCACACAGTTTGGATTCAAGCTAGCAATCAAACCCAAGTCTCCTGACTCCAGTGTGATCCTCATTCTCAGTTGATCTTTTTGCTAACAATACAGCTAAGTCACAGAAACGTCTCTTTTACACAATGTCAGGAATATGATAGATGCTTAATAAATGCCCATTGAATTATGATTGACTTATTTGGATTATTTTAACACATATTATTTTTTTCCTTTTCTATTATAATTTTTACTTATAAATTTTACTTTTCCAAATGCATGCAAAGATAATTTTCAATATTCATCTTTGCAAAATTTTACGTTCCAAATTTTTTCCCTTTCCTCCTGTCTTCCCCCTCCCCAAGACAGCAAACAATTCAATATAGGTTAAACATGTCAACAGTTAAATTCTAAATAATTCTTTAGACACTGATCATATTGCCTTCTGACAGCATTTATTATTATCTGGAACTCCTATGGAAATATTTTTTAAGTTAACTTCTCCCATGTTGATATCTTGACTTCCCCTATACACTGCAATTAAATTCCTCTTAGAAGTCATCATCCCTCCCTTCCAACCCAAGATCTTGACATAAAGTAGTTACTCAGAAAAAATTTGATTAAAGAGTCAGGATCTGAAATTGATAAGCCATGTCCAGAACTTCCTTTTTCTTATTATTATTGATGGTGTGTGTGTGTGTGTGTGTGTGTGTGTGTGTGTGTGTGTGTGTTTCCTGCCTTCTAATTGGTCTCATCCACTGGAATCATATCTGTAACAGCAATTGAAAATAAATGATCTTAAATCTCCAAAAAGAGCCATTCACTGCTATTCCCGGAGTCACCAAGAAACAGGAACAATTAATACTTGATTTCTGGACCCAAGTGATTCAACCAATAACACAGCTGTCAGCTGCGGGGAGTGGGGAGGGGAGGCCTAATATCCCAGGAGAGGATAATTATTCTTATCTGATTTGGCTCTGCAATGAAATCATAAAAAGCCCCATCCCCTTTCTGTTATTCAGTTCTTCCTCAGCAGGTGAAGCTGGTGCCCCCATGAATAGTATCAGTTCTGGTTCTGAGAAAGGACTAATCTGGAAACGAGAGTAACCCAAATATACATGTTGTGTGGGCAACAACCTTGGAAAACTGACAGGGTGGGTGTTTAGGTGGGCATGATGGACAAACTGGAAATCATTATTGAATCAGTTGGACACCGCTATCTGGTAGAGATGTGTTGGAAAATGGCTAACAACCGGCTGTTCAAAAAAATTGTACAGAGAACACATTTTTAAGTTTAATTTTCATATTAATATTTTCTTATTGTCTTAATATAGGCAATCAAAATAATTAATTCAGCTCTGATTTGTAGTATTTGATTTTTGAAGTATAAAGGCTTGTTTTTCTGAACCAGTAGAAGCTGGTTCCAGTAAAACTATAGGTGTGGTTTTCCCTCAGGTGAAGGAAATGTGTTATTTTTCATTTTGTAATTTACCTAAAAAAGCATAATCTAAGCATAGTAATGTAGCAGACAGAGAACTGGTCTTAGAGTCAGAAAGCCCTGTGTTCAAGTGCTGCCTCTGATGTATCCTGACTGTATGAACTGAATAAGAGAATAATAAAAGGGATGGGGCTTTTTCTGAATTCATCCAGAGCCAAATTAGATAAAAACAACCATTCTTTCCTGGGCAAGTTACCTAACTTCTCAGTGTTCTAGACTTCAGCTTCTTAAACTAGGGTTTAAGACCCCATATGAGGGTCTGAATAGAGGAGTAGTGAAATTATGATTTATTTTCAATAAATGTTTGATTTGTATATTTTATATAGCTATATATTATATATTATTATCTATTATATATATTTGTATATTTTATATAGCTATATACATGTAAAAAATATCTCAGGCAAAAAAGAGTTACAAGTAAAAAAAGTTTAAGAATTGCTGTAATCTAGATAACTCTCTACAAGTTACAGAGAAGTTGTTGAACTGAAGTGGTAAAGGGAGTCTCCTAGACCAGTGGAATCACAGCTTTAGTCTCTCTACCTACTTCAGGGGCCACAATTTCCTCCTTTCAATTCACTCTTCTCTCACTGGAGAAGTCATTTTATTGAACTGATTTTTAAAAAGTCATTCTCTTTTAAGGCTGGGCTTTGATGATAATTTTCCTCTGAAATTCCACTTTGGTATCTCTTTCAGGAGGTGATCTGTGGAGTCGCTCAATGACATTTTACCTTCTGACTTTAGGATATTAGAGCAATTTTCCTTAATAATTTCTTGAAAGATATGGTCTAGGCTCTTTTTTTTCTTTGTGGCTTTTAGGTAGTCCAATAATTCTTAGGTTTTTTTCTCCTGGATCTATTTTCCAGGTCGGTTATTTTTCCAATGAGGTATTTTGACTGATTCTTGATTTCTCATTGAATCATTCACTTCCATTTGTCCAATTCTAATTTTTAGTGATTATTTTCTTCAGTTAGCTTTTTTTAAACATCTTTTTTAATTTGAGCAATTGAACTTTTAAAGGAATCTTTTTGTTCAATGGATTCCCCTTCTCCCCCAGCCCCATTTCATCAATTCTGTTTTTAAGGAGTTGTTTTTTTCATTCAACTTCCCTGCTTCCTTTCCCCAAAAAACTTTCTTAACTCTCCTGCAATACTTTCATTTCTTTTCCTCATTTTCCTTCTGTTTCTCTCTTTTTGGTTCTTTTTTTTTTTTAACTCTTCCAAGAGAGACTGAACTGAACTGAACTGAAGACCAGTTCACATGCTAATTTGAGACTTCCTCTGCTGTCCTCTTCTGGATTTGGGTTCTGGTCTTTCCTGTCTCCATAGTTACTCTTCATGGTCAGAACTCTTTCCTTTTTTTCTTTTTCTTTTTTTTCCCACATTTTTAAAGGTTAAGTGCTGCTTTTTGGGCACAGGAGAGATTATGCTGAGCTTCCTCTGCAGGTGACAGAGGATTCTCATTGACTGTGCTGGGGCTGGGGCTGCAGGCTTCCCCACTGTTCTGGGTAGGTTTGTCCAACTCCTGACTGTTATGCTGGGCTTCAAGGTCTCACAATTTGCCTTCTGTGGTTGCATTGGAGGTCTCACAACTGGTTTGATGATCTGGATTTTCTGAACCAGGACAGAGTAATCAATGCTGTTGTATTTTTGCTAAGAACCTCCCCCTAGATTTCTTGGGCTAGCTCCCCTCTCTAGGTCTCCCTGCACCAGACCTCCTCATGCTGCATCTGCATTGGGCCAACTTCCCTCCTGCTCAATTGAGACAGACATTTCCTGAAGTCCTTTTAAGACATTTTAAGCTGGAAGATTATTACACTCCAAATGTTTGTGGGTTCTGTCACTCCAAAATCTGTTCAGAGACTTGATCTAGTGTTGATTCTGAGGTGAAGAGCTCAAGCAATAAAAAAAAGTCTATTCTCTGCCATCTTGGCTCCTGGAATTCCTTTATCTGCTCATAGACTCCAGTCTTTCCCTTTCTTTTTGTGTCCTCTTAAATCTTTGGCCTCAACAAAATGCCCTATTACTCCCCATCTCCCTGCTTTTCCACTCATAACCCCTGCTCTGGCGTTACCTTTTTTAAAATAGTATTTTATTTTTCCAAATAAAGATAGTTTTCAAAATTCATTTTGTAAAACTTTGTGTTCTAAATTTTTCTCCCATCCTCACTTAGCACTTCCTTCCCCAAGATAGCAAGCAATCTGATATAGATTAAATATATGCAATGCTTTTAAACATATTTCCATATTTGTCAAGTTGTACAAGAAAAATCAGACCAAAAAGGAAAAAAACCCACAAAGAAAGAAGCAAACAAAAAGGTGAAAATACTATGTTTCAAATCACATTCAATTTCCATAGTTCTCTTTCTGAAATCATTTGGCATTTTTCATTACAAGTCTATTGGGATTCCCTTGAACCATTACATTGTTGAAAAGAGCCAAGTCCATCACAGTTGATCAACACATAATCTTGTTCTTGCTTTGTACAATGTACTCTTGGTTCTACTTACTTCATTCAGCATCAGTTCATTAAGTCTTTCTGGGCTTTTCTGACATCAACCTGCTCATCATTTCTTATAGAACAATAACATTCCATTACCTTCATATACCACTTCTTATTCTGGCTTTGCTTTGTTCCTTTCAATGCCTGACTTCATTGTTAACCACTTGGACAAACTTAAGAGTCATCAATCACAACTCCTTCCATTAAGATGGAGAACCATTAAATCTTGCCATATTTCCTTCCACTGTGTTCCAAAGCTCTGCAGGCTTTACCATTTTCCCTGACACTTCACCATCCAGGCACTACCATCTGACCTACTGGTGTACCCTAAGAACCCTGAGCCTTTCCCTCTGTTCTGTCTTTGAATCCTTGGGACTCTTTGACTTTCCTTTTTCTCTGTAGCTGAACTCATATATCAATAAGTCAATAAGCAGTTATTAAGAACCAGTTATATGCCAAACACTGGGGATACAAAGAAAGGCAAAAACTTGAAGGAACTCATATTCTCATATTCTAACTCATATTCTTCCTTCACCAGTTTCTTCCTTTCTGTTGACAAAAATGGTCAGAACTTCCTCATCCCTAAATAAATGTCCACCTGAGCTTACTTCTCTTACTCTTCCACTATGGTCTCTTTCCTTTCATAGTTCAGCTCCTAGAAAATACTGTTGACGTTGGTTGTATCCACTTTTTTTTTTTTTGTATCCCATTCACTTCTTTATTTTCTTTGCTCTTTCAAAAAAGTTGATACTTAAATGTTGATCAACAAGCATGAATATTTTAGAACACAAAGAATAGAAAGAGGGATTTATATGAAGTTGTAAGCTTCTGTTACATAAAATTTTAAGTGTATATTAAATTTAACATGATGGGAGCAAAATTGCCTGCTTGTTTGTGGTCCCTTCTAAACTGCCATCTGCTTTCTTCTGTATTTTTTAAAAAAATGTTTCATTGATATTCTTCTTTCTTTTCTTATTTTTTGGGTATCATTTTCATTACTCACTTCACCCCCACTTTTCTATAGAGAGCCATTCTTCTACTCAAATAAGTCTAGTCAAGTAAAACAAATCAACATTTTGTTTCTGAAAATATGTGTCTTTCTTTTTAACTTCTACACCCATCACCTCCCTGTCAAGAGAAATGTGATTCATCAATGGTTGTTCATTGCTCAGAGTTCTGATCTTTCAGAGTTGCTTTTCTTTATGCCATTGTAGTTATTGTAGAATTTATTCACCTCATTCTGTTCATTTTCCTTTGTATCCATACATAAAAGTCTTCCAAATCCAAGATTTCTCTGAATTCTTCATTATTTCTTATGATACAAATATTCCATTACATTAATATATTCAAGCACTCGATCAATAAATCAAAGTCCATTACGTGCCAGACACGTAGTTTATACTATAAATTATTCAGCTATTTTGTTATTGATGAGAATCTGTTTTGTTTCTAGTTTTATTTTGCAACAACTAAAATGTTGTCATAAATATTTTTGCATATGTGTTTGACCTTATTGGAACACACACACATATGCATATATGTATATATGCCTATGCTTAGTAGTAGCATTGGTGGCTTCTCATTTTTTTCAATCCTTTGCAATATGGCTTCCTACCTTATCATTCAATAACTAATTTTACCCCCAGGCTTACCAATAATTTCTTTCTTGTCAAAATCTGACAACCTTTTCTTAGTTGTCATCCATTTTGACTATTTTTGACATTGTTGACAATCCCCATTTCTCAGACACTCATTTCTCCTTGAGTTATCATGACATTGCTCTTTCCTGGGTCTACCTCTATCTTTCTGGGTACCTCTTCACTATCTCACCATTCACATCCCATCCCTTATACGTACGCCTAAGCTCTGCTTGAGCCCTCTCTCCTTTTTTATACTCTCCCATTTGGTGATCCCCTCAACTCCTATAAGTTCAACAACCTTCTCTGTGCAGATAACTCAAATCTTTATATATATATATAGCCCTAGTGTCTTTTCTGAAATCCAGTCCTACATTAACCTTTTAAACATCTCCAACTGGATGACCTGTGGGCATTTCCCACTCAATATTTCCAAAATAGAACTCTCTCCTGGCTTCCTCCTCCAATCTTCCTTATTTATATTGAGAGGACTTTTGTACTTTTCCCTCAACACAAATATACCCCTGTGTATTATTCAACTATATTCAAATATAATCACAGAACTTGAGTTGGAAATCATCTCAAGAGCTCATTTAATACAATTCTTTACTTTTATACAGATGAACTATTATAATTCCACTTTATAGAGAAGGGAACTTAGATTAGGAAAGCTGAATTGCCCAAAGTTAGGTGTCCTACAGATGAGAGGGAGGGAAGGGAAAGAAATAAGCCTTTATTAAATACCTACTATGTGCCAGGCACTGTGCTATATGTTTTATAACTCTCTCATTTGATCTTCACACTATCCTGTATGGTAGGTGTTATTATTATTGCCATTTTACAGTTGAGGAAAATGAGGTACAGAGAGATTAAATGATTTGTTGGGTTCACACAACTAGTTAAGCGTGAGAGATCAGATTTGAACTCATTTTTCTGTTTTGGGGCCCATTATTCTGTCTCTGTGCCCTCTTGAAGCCACAGAGATGAACTTAAACCCAAAGATTTGGTTTATTATAAATCTTTATAAAAGCTTTGGATTATTCTCAAGGAATGTTCCTGTAAGTGATCAACACTGTGGTGGGGGAAAATGAATATAGGATTCACTTTTAATAATCTATATTTTTAACATTTCCTCCATCATTTTATTATCCTAGTCATTTGAAATAACAATAAATCAAGCCCTGATTGGTAACTTTAGCTGATTTCTGGGGTGTAAACATTCACACTAAACGTTTTAACATCCAAGTTCTCAGAAGATGGTCTGAGCTGGCTCCAGTATACCTCCAGTCCTCTTTTCACTAGTCATGATGGGGAGACAACCAGTAGGGAGATCACAGATCTGTATCTGGAAGGGGCCTTTCAATCAATGCCCTCATTTTATAGCCAGGGAAACTGAGGCCCAGAAAAATAAATGTTGCTCAAGATAAAATACCAATTGGTAGCGAAGTCAGGATTAGAACCTAGGCAATATTGGCTAATGCTCTTTTTTTTAATTGTACGTAATTAAAAAAAATAATAGCCTTTTATTTTTTAAAATACATGCAAAGATAGTTTTCAACATTAACTCTTGCAAAACTTTGTGTTCCAAATTTTCCTCCCTCCCTTTACTCCACCTCTCCTCTAGTAATCCAACATATATTAATTAACCATGTGCATTTCTTCTATACATAGTTCTACATTTATCACGCTGCACAAGAAAAATAAGATCAAAAAGGAAAAAATAAGAAAAAAACAAGCAAGCAGACAACAATAACAAAAGGTGAAAACACTATGTTGTGATCCACATTCAGTCCCCGCAGCTCTCTCTGGGTGCAGATGGCTCTCTCCATCACAAGTCTATTGGAATTGCCCTGAATCATTGCATTGTTGAAGAATTGATGATCACATAATCTTGTTGCTGTGTACAATGTTCCGTTGGTTCTCCTCATTTCACTCAGCATCAGTTCATGTAAGTCTCTCCAGACCTCTCTGAAATCATCTTGTTGGTCATTTCTTACAGAACAATAATATTCATTATATTTATATACCAAATTGTATGTAATCTTTACCTCTGAAACCTTTCAACTTGTAATAAATATTAGCTCAATAAAAGCAATGGTAAAAATGATGGGCCTGGAGTACAGATTCCTCTACAGCCTCTAATTACTGGCTGTGTGAACATGGGCAGGTCCTTCTGCCTTACACAGGAGGCATGGCTGTGGGAGGAGGGGAACTGTGGGTAATGTTACAAATGACCTTTCCTGTCTTCACCTTCCTACCCTTTGACCTCCTGACACTCCTGGAGCTAATGACCATGCACCCTGATTTAGTGTCTCTGAGACTTTCTTGCCCCTGCTTCCAACCCCCTTTTCTCCAGTTCCCTCCCCCCCCCCATCCCAGTCCAGCCGATTAGCAGATTTAGTCTCCTTTCATCTGCTATGCAGCTGAATCAGATCTGGGGGTGGTGGGGAGAGGGAAAGGAAGGAGAGTGGCTAGCTTCCCGGGGCCTAGAACCAGGATCCTTGACCTTTCCACTGTCATGGACCTTTTTGACAATCTACCAAGGACAAAGAACACTTTTTCCAAATAAAGTTTTTAAGTGCATAAAAGGAGGAAGGAAGGAAATCTTCGTGTTGAAATAGTTATCAAAACAGCAAAGCAAAGAAACAAATTCAGAGACCCCAGGTTAAGAACCTCTAGGCTCTAGAGAAAAGCTGAAGAATTTGAGAAGCTGCTGAAAAGGACTTGGGGGAGTAGAAATAAAGAGAAGATTGATAGTAGCTTTCAAGTATCACTGTCAGTGCTGAGATGACTGGTGTCTCAGGCGGCCTTGTAGGAAATCCTAGGGTCAGGAAGGTAGGGTTCTGGGACAATCCCAATGAAAAACAACAAGAGGGAAAAAAGACCCAGGAGATGTTTGGTTACTGAGGTGATGACAAGGGCCAGCTCACAGATGCCTTTGGGAATAGGCATTGAAGAAGATGGAAGCAGGCAGCTGCCCAGGGGAGTCCCCACCCCTTTCCAGGATTCCCTTGATCATCTGGCCGCCACACACCATGACATTGCCATCACACGGGGGGCAGGTGGATCCCACGGATGGACACGTTCCATGTCGGGATCAAGTTTCAGGTTGGACATGGTAAAAGTCAGAAGGGGGGAGGCCAGGCAAGGGTACGGGAGGGTCAGAGCTTCTGGTTCCAGGGTTAAGGCTGTGAGAAAGGGAAAAGGCTCCTTTCTGGGGGTTGCCATGTGCTCCGAAGGTGAGAAGGGCTGTAACAAGGGGTTCTCATGAACCTAGGTGACCTGGGAGGCTCTTGGTTATGATGGTCCATTCCAAAAAGCTAAAGCGTCCCAAGCTTCCGGTTACCTTGCCTGACAGCTGATATTTAAGAGCGAGGGCTGGAAGAGACTCACAGGTGTTACCCAGATGCTTTATCACTTCCCATCTCTCTAATACTGCCACTATTTTTCTCAAACAAATATGATACTCTTAGATGCCTCGGAGGCTGTGTGATTTAATGGGTAGAGCCCTAAGTTGGAAGTCAGGGGAACTGGATGCTATCCTGTTTTTGCCATGAACAGAGTGTATGACTTTGGTCAAGCCATTCAGCTTCTCAAGGTCTCAGTTTCCTCATTTGCACTTTCCTGATTAATGGATTATTAATAATTTAATGATAATTAACGAGCACATAGCTCAGCATATCTGGCTTCAGTCATACTTTGAATTTCACCCTGGCCATTTTCTTGCTCTTTCCACTGCTGCAACACATATACTTCTCTTCCACTGAGACCCACTTCCCATCTATTCTTCTGAGAATGGTAATAAAAATGACAGCATGTTAATCAACTCCCCTGCCTCCATTTACCATCTCACTGGCTTTGTAAACCAAAATATCCCTTCCTAGGAATCACTTCCCATATGTGATGCTTTTAAAAAAGTAAGCTCCTTGAGGACAGAGACCATCTGGTGTTTGTGTTTGTGTTCATGGTGCTTGACACATAGTAGGTGTTTAACACAATATTTTTCATCTATCCATCCATCCTGCTATCCATTTATCCATTCATCCTTGTTGTTAGACTAATAATGACTCCTACCTGTGAGGAGAGAATGAGATATGTGTAAAAATGCTTTAGGAAAGTAAAAAAAAAGATACAAATATGAAGCATTATTATTTTATTATTATATGTTATATAATAAAATATATTTATTATGCCTGAAACTGCAGAGCTTTAAAATTCTGTGTGGCATTCAAACGTGAGTGCTTGATGGAAGATGGCTGGTGGGAATGGAATGGGAGGGGGGAGCAAGAAATGATGGTAGATTCTGAATTATTTTAATCACCTTGACACCTGGATTCCAATTTAGGAAAAGAACTCATTCAGCTATGTCAAATTACTAGTCTAGGGATTAGAAGAAATTAGACAGGGACCCAAAGAAATCAGACAGTAGGCCAGGAGACTGGGAAAAAATGCAAAGCTGCCGGGCCAATACCTCTACCAGTGGCTTCTGTCAGTGGCTGCTGCTCTTTTGTCTCAGGGAGCAGGAGGAAGGGCTAGTGAACATTTTTTAAAAGAGGGTTGAGGGTGGGAAGGACTGAAAGATATATTTTTAAAACCCTTCTGCCAGTGTGAGTTAATTTATGCTAAATCATCTGACACGGCTAATGTGTTAAGCTGACCATCCATTAATATTTTAAACCTATTATGGAAAATAAGCTTGGGGAAGACAGACAGCTCTGCTTCTTCCTCTGTCAGTGGCAACTCGGCTTGACTATCTTTCTTGGTCCAGGGGGTGGGGAGCAGACAGGTTGAAGAATCTGCTAGGAGAACACCCCAAATCTGGTCTGAAAATCTGATTGGGCCGCTTATTCCGAGACTGTTTTCACTTACACTATTGACAGTCTTAGTTGGGAGAGAGATCAGGGGTTATCTAGCCCACCTTAAAGTCTTTTTTATATTCCTACCAAGTGGTCATCCTGAAGACCTTCAGCAATAGGAATCTCTCTGCTTCGAATTGCAGCCTATTCCACTTTTGGACAGCTCCAAGTATTAGATAGCTTTTCCTTATAGCAAACCTAAATCTGTTTTTGTTTTATTTCTTTCAATTTCTACACATTGTCACTAGCTCTTTCCTCTGGGGCTAAGCCAGGAGAAGTCTAATTTAGCTTCTAACTTTTTAGCTATTTGGAGGCAACTATCAGACCTGCCCGAAGTCTTGTCTTACTAATGCTAAATGGTCCTTCAAGTGATCTTTATAGACCATGATTTTTAGGTTATCATCCTTCTTTCTTCTTCTTTTTTTTATGTTACCTTCAGCTCTCTTGGGGTTTTCTTATCAAAGATTGTAGAATGATTTGCCATTTCCTTCTCCAGCCCATTTGTCAGATGAGGAAACTGAGGCAAGAAGGGTTAATAATTTGCCCAGGGTCACACAGCTGGTAAGTGTCTGAGGTCACACTTGAACTCAGGTCCTATAGGAAAAACACATTCTCCACTGTGCTACTTAACTACCCATCATTCTGATTGAAATTCTTCAACAATTTATCCATTTCCTTCTTCTAATGAGACACTTAGAACTGAATTGCTACAAATGTGGTGTCATACCAGGACAGAGTATAGTGGGGCTATCATCCCTCTTTCCTTCATTTGTTCATTCATTCAAGAAACACTTATTAAGCATCTACTGTGTTCCAGGTGCTGTGCAAGGCACATGGAATTAAAAATTCCTGTCCTCAAGGAGCTTATATTCTGTTGGGGGATGGTGTTGGTGATGGGGACACAAAGAAAATATACATAGAAAATTACATACAAAGTAATTTCAGTGAGGGAGGGGATTGAAACGATCAGATAATATTTGAACTGAACTTTGAAGGAAATTAAGAAGGACTTCATTCCACCCACCCACACACACACACACACCCACACCCACACACACACAAAGGCTTTTGTAAAACTATGGACAAGACAGATAGAATGTTAGGTTTAAGAAACTCCTATAGGCCATTGTGGCATGTCCCCAGAATTTTAGAGCTGTCTTGAAGCACAAATTTAAGAGTTAGACCTAAAGATTGCACTGAAACTAAATTAACATCTAAATGTGTACTAATAGGTTGAATTAACAGAGATCAAAGTTTAAAGTACTACTAGAACTCAAAATTGCAACTAAGATCTTTGGGACACTTTAGATGAACTTTTCGGGGCTGCAGAGGGCAGGCTGCCCAGTCATATTTGACTAATTTTGAGCTTGCGGTATTCCTACAATCTCCAGTTCTTTTGTGCCTGAATTGCTAATCATATCTTTCCCATTTCTTAGGATATTGACTTTTTTGCCCTTGATTGTAAGACTTTCCATTTATCCCTATCAAATTTCATTTGATTAGATTTGAGTCAATGTTCTAACCAATTGAGGTCCTCTCATCTAATACATTCCCTTTCCTTCTTAGCTCTGTGTCATCTCTAAATTCAGTAAGTATGCCATACAAGTTTCTGTCCAACTACTGACAAAGATATTAAGTCTTTACAGAACCATCCCTGACACATTTTACTAGAGTAGAGGTTTCTTAGCCTTTCTACATGTTCCATGGACCCATTTGACATCCTATGGACGTCTCAGCATTATGTTATTGTTGTTGTTTTTCTTTATTTTATTTTAAATTATGGAATAAAAGAAGCCTTTTCATAACATAATATAATAAAAAGGATTATTGCACATGAAACTGTAAATTTGTTATGTACAACTTGCTATTTTTAAAAAATATATATAATAAAGTTATCATGTAAATGTCTTTTTTCTTTTTTCTTCCCTCTTCAGATGACTACTATCAGACACAAATATATATGTATATAATCAATATAATTTATTTGCTCAAAGTCATTCCTGAAATAATAATACTGTTACTACATACGGTGTTCTCTTGGTTCTGCTCATTGTTACTATTATTTCATGCAAGTCTTTCCATGTTTTTCTAAGATTGTTGAACTCATCATTTCTTATAGCACAGTAGAATTCCATCACAATCATATATCACAACTTGTTCATAACTAAATACATAGGATTACAAAGAAAATCAATTATCAAAAATTTCACCCAAAGATCATAGACCTTAGGTTAAGAATTTTGCACTAAAATTTTTCTTCCAAATTGACCTCCCCATACTAGCTGTAAGACACTGTGCTAGATACCGGATGGGATGAGAACACATAATTCTAGGAACTGGCATTTAGCTCACTGGCCTAAAGACTACAGACTCTACTCTTTCTCCCTTTGTTGAAAATTAGTATATTTAGATACATTAGGAAGTTAAGATGACATAAAAACAAAAGATAACAATAAATACTTAAATTAAAGCAAATAGTCACCACCAACAAAAGACAAATAGCACTTTTTGACCTGTGGCACATCTTCCCTCCTTTCAAAGATCATCGATAGGAAGTAATATTAAGAGTTTAATCAATGCTTTTTCATTTATTTGTCCACTTGGAAAAAAGAATGAGATGCAGTTTTTGCCCTCCTGAGACTTAAAATCTGTTAGAGAGGGATAAGACAGGTACCCATACTTCATGAAGAAGAATATGTTGAGGGCTGTGAAAGAGATAGATTATTGCACGATCAGTCAGAGGTAAAAAAAGAGATCATTTTGTCTTGGGTGGTCAGAGAAGGCTACTTTGAGAAGGTGCATTTAAACTGAGACTTGAAGGAAAAGCAATGGGATTTTGAGAAGCTGTGCTAATGTAGGATATTCTATGGGGAGAGAGCAGTATCAGCAATTATCTGGCGACTGTAAAGCACAAAGTATGTTATCAGATCTTAGGACTGGGACACAAAGGCCATTAGAGAGTATCAGCAATGGTGAATAGACCTATTCAATTAAAGCATAGGGTTTATGAAGCAGGGAAGTAAGAAGGAAAGACATTTGAAAATTTGTCAGTTGTTACTAGAACTCGAATGAGAGTAGTTGTTTCCTAGTTGTCTTGCCTAAGCAAAACACTTAACACAACCTGACCATCCCATGGTCCAAAGCCTTCTGGTTAATTTTAATCTGTTTCTCTCTTCTTAAGTAATAGAGGAGGATTCCTTTTCTGTTCACTTGGTTGTGAGACTTAGGAGTTTTAATGAGCTGCCATTTCAGTGTAAATCAAAAGTATGATGTGGCTGCTCAAAGGACTAGTTTTAGGCTGCATTAATAGAACAAGGGAGGAGAGGATCTCTCTCATTGTACTTTATCAGAGTTGGACCACAACCAAATGTTGTGATTAATTCTGGGCATCATAGTTAAGAGGGGAAATTGACAGCCTTCAGTCTTTCAGGAGATGATGGTCAGGATGGTGAGAAGCCTGAATCAAACAATGAGCATTTATTAAACACCAATTATGGTAGTCAGTCAATAAATATATAACGACATTCAGCCAATAATATATATTATGGTCTTTTATGTGCCCATCTCTGTGTTAAGTGCTGGTTAAAGACAATCACTGACCTCAAAGAGTTCATGCCAATGAGGGAGACATGTAAATAACCATGGATAAATAACACTTATTAGATAAAGGTCTAATGTTAAATCAGAGATAATCATTAAAGGGAAGGAGCTAGCATTAAGGGGGATCAGGGAAAGGCTTCTTGTCCTAAGGACTGGAGATTGTTGTTGTTAAGCCATTTCAGTCTGACTCTTTGTTTTTTTGGCAAAGATACTGGTATAGTTTGCTATTTTCTTCTCCACCTCATTTTACAGATGAGGAAACTGAGGCAAACAGGGTTAAGTGACTTGCCTGGGATCACACAGCTAGTAAAGTGTCTAAGGCTGGATTTGAACTCATGAACAGACCTTCATCTCAAGGAGATTACAGTCTAAAATGTCATTTTGTCTGAGAAAAATGTACATACTTGAATAAATACAAAATAGCTTTTGGAGGGTAACATTAGCTGAAAGACTGTGTCTACCACACATCTGAGCTGAGCTCAGATACTATAGATTCTAAGAGGTAGAGATAAAGAGAGAGTGCATTGGGTAAAGGTATAGAGGTGGAAGTGGATTGTTGTGTATGATGAAAAGCATTTGGCTGGATTGTAGTAAAGTAGTATGATATGAAATTAGCCTGGAAAAGTAGGTTGGAGTCAGATTATGAAAGGCTTTAAATGCCATACAGCTGAGTTTTTATTTTATCCTGAGGGAAAGAGTAAAGTTTTGTGAATGAAGAGTGACAAGGTTGGACTTTTAAGAATTTAATTTTGAGGGCCTTGTGTAGGACAGATTGGAAAGGATAGAGATTGGAGGTAGGGAAAGAAATTAAGAGGCCATTACAATAGTTCATGGGAGACATATTGAGGGCCTGAATTGGGTTAGGGGCTTTGGGAGCTGAGATGGATTATAAAAGATAGAATTGATAAGAAGAATGATTAGAAAGGTGGTACTTTTGACAGAAAGAAAGAAATTAGGGAAAGAAATGCATTTGGGAGTAAAGATCTTTTAGATTTTAAGACCAGCTCTCTATCTACCAAACCACACCATCTGAGCCATTATAGAGACATTTCTCATTCTGGATAGGAGATGAGATGAGACCAGAGGACCTATGAGGTCCTAGCCTCACCTAAGGTTCTGTATTTTTGTAGTTGTTCAGTATATGCCATAGAAAACAATTTTTTTTTTGGGGGGGGAGGGTGCAGCTAGGTGGCGCAGTGGATAGAGCACCAGTCCTGAAGTCAGAAGGACCTGAGTTCAAATCTAGTCTCAGACACTGAACACTTCCTAGCTGTGTGCCGTGGGCAAGTCACTTAACCCCAATTGCTTCAGCAGAAAAAAAAAGAAAAGAAAAAAGAAAGAAAACATATTCAGGAGCAGCTGGGTGAAGCAGTAGATAGAGTACCAACCTTTGGATAAGGAGGATCTGTGTTCAAATATGGCCTCAGACATTTGAGACTACTAGTTATGTGATCCTAGGCAAGTCATATATACCCCGATTGCCATGTCAAAAAGAAAAGAAAAAGATAAAGCATATTTCATGAGTTGAAGCTGAAGGATCCAGAGAGAAGCCTTAAAAACCACGTATCTCTAACCCCTTTATTTTACAGATGAGGAAACTGTAAGTTGAAACCAGATCTGTGACTCCAAATCCAGCCCTTGCCACACTGCCTCTCATCTGGCTGTGATGGGGAGAAAAATCAAGGCTGCTGAGAGATCTCACTGTCATGTCTGGGGACTCTCATTGACAGAGGTGTGAGGAAAGTAACAGGGATTTAAACCTAAAGCCTATATACCTTTGGTCAGGAGATTGAGAAAAAAGTATATCTCAGAAGATTGTAAACAGAATAACAACAAAAACCAGAAAGAAAGAGGGATGACTAGCAACGAGGAGCAAAGAGAGGAGGAGAAGAGATACTTCAGCCATTTCTGGGGTAATCTTCTTCATATGCGGCTCTTAAATTCTTTTTTCCCTCCCTCTGCCAAGATAAGGACAGAGATACATCTCTGAAACATTTATGAGCATTTGGGCTCCCAAATATTTTAGTCATATCTTCTGCATCTTCCCCCTCTAGAATCAAATTTGGTAGAAAACTTTGCACCATATCTGTCTCCACAAGTTTTTGATCAGCTTCATTTTTGGCGGAAAAAAGATAGTTTTTCCAGAGCAGCTTGGGATCATTAGTATGAGACAGATTTACAAAGCAGGTCCTGTATGAGGGAAAGTTACTTGGATGCTGATGATGCAGAGCTGGTGGACAGCAAGGAGGATTTGCTCAGCCCATGACAGAGCTTGGCAGACAAGGCATCTGCCTTCTCAAGTCTGGGCCCTGTGTTAACCCTGTCTGGGGTAGAGCGTGTTCCTATTCCTTTTGGGCACACAAAAAAGTAACCCAAAGGGCAATCTTCTGAGAAGGGGGATGTCTCTTCTCAGATGACGGAGTGCTTTCCTTGGAACTGAAGATGCTACCATTGCAAGCAACTTTAGCCATAAAGAAATGCCATCTTCAAAAAGGAAGCTGTCCCTTTAGTTTAATTTGCTGGCCAGAAAAAAAAATGGACCTTTTCTCCCTTGGTTTCCTGGTGCAGGGACCAAGCATGCAGCTCCTTCCTGGCCTCCCCATATGCTCCTATCTTCCTCCTTCACCCCCTCCCTTAATTAATTATGTAACCCAAACGCCAGCCCCAGAATCTGTCTAGCAACCGGATACCCACACCCAGAGTCCCTGGAGGCCAAGGACAATGGGCCAGAGGCCTGGCTGGCCCCACGGGCTGTTGGGAGAGTGAGCAGTTGTCAGCTCCACGAGTGAGGGCCTTGTACAAAGGCCTGGCTGTGCCCACGCCCTTCCTGGCTGTGGCCAGGCCCTCCATGGCAGCCAGCCTGATCGCCCAACGACCTTGCATATGGGCTTGCTACAGCCCAAATCCCATTCTCTGCCTTTTAATCTGCCTTAGCAGGGGAGGGAATTATTCCCGCCGCTTTTAATTTTTCAACAGAGTCGCATTTTCCAGACCCTGTGCTCTCATGGTCTCCTTTTCCTCAAACCCCACAATCAGGTTTTTTTTTCTTTAATTTCCTTCTCTTCTGGCCCCATCCCCATCTCCATCCCCATCCCCAGTCATCAATATCCAGCCAAATGTCCCTCCGCACCTCTCCTCTCCCTAATAAGAAGGGAAAATATCCTAAATGGAAGTCCTAGTCCTTGTCCTGGTATAACACTTAAAATCAAGTTGAACTGATATAGGGTAGAGTCAAAAAGCCCGGGGATCATCACTCATTGGAATCAAAGGCTCTGTCATCAACCTATAAGGCAGAAACGAATGGCCTCCTAAATCAGTCAAACATTTTAAACATCCCTGCTGTAATTGGCAATTTTGTAATATTTATTCACAACAGATCTGATTGTCAGAATCCCACTGGCCCCTCTCAGGAGGCTTTGCGTGAAATCAGTTTGAAATGGTGTGTCAATTTTTTTTTTCCTGAAGTCACCATCTGGCTGATAGACTTGAGTCTATTCTAATACATTGACCCAGTGAATCGCTGCTAAACAATTCCCCCTGGGTTTCTTCCCCAATCCCTCCTCCCCTCCTCTCATCCCACAGACATCACTGCCTCCCCCCTCTCATGGGCAATTTGGGGAGAAACATACACAGAAAAAAAGGATTGGAGTAAAGAGAGAAAGTGGGAAAAACAAATTTCAGTAAAGACTGAAATTTTGGTCCTCCTCATTCCCTCTCCTTGGGATGCTAGGGGCTCCTACCGGAATACACATTCTCCCACTGCTTCTTCCTTGAATCAATCTGGTCAGCAAAGCCTAGCCGAGGCTGAGCAGCCATAGAGCTGACTTGCTGTGGGGCCATCAGCCACCTCCCTGGCCAGGCTGCCAACACAAATATTTGAGCAAATCCATTGCCTGTCCATGTGACAGCATCTCGAATATATTTAAGACCTTCAGAGAGAGGCAGCGATTCAGCCCTTCAACCAGCCACAGGCCAAGACACAGATGGGTATTATTCGCTGAGAAAGACAGAGAGAAAGACAGACAGAGATAGAGAAACAGAGACAGAGACAGGCAGGCAAAGAGAAAAAAAAGAAAGAGAGAAGGAAAAAAAAGAGACAGAGACAAAGACAGAGAAAAAGAGAAACAGACAGAAAGATAGGCAGAGATACACAGAGAGACAGAGATAGACATAGAAAGAAAGAGTCAAAGAGACAGAAAAACGTGACTGACAGAGAAGCAGAGACAAAGAGAAAGACTTTATATAAACAAACAGAGAGAGAGAGAGAGAGAGAGAGAGAGAGAGAGAGAGAGAGAGAGAGGAACAAGAGAGGATTTTTGATTCCTACGCTGTTTGTCAAGGGGTAGGTATAACACTTATGGTATAATCCCAAAGGAGACAGTGTGCCTATGTCAGAGTGAATGTGTGATCAGATCAGTCTCACAGTGCTTCTAAGGGACAGAAACAGAAGATCTGAGTAAGTCTTGACTTTGTAGCTGTATTGAACATCAGCTGAAAAATGGAGTGAGATTTGTACTGCTTTACTTCATAGGACTATTATGAGAAAAGTGCTTTGCAGTCTTTAGAAGTGTCAGCTATCATTATTATTAATAGGGTTATATGTATATAGATTCTAGAGCTGGAAAGGATCTCAGAGGCCATCTAATTTGACTCTTATTTTAGAGAAGAAGAAACTAAGGCCCATCAAGGTTAAATGAATTGTCTAAGTGGAAGAGGCAGAATTTGAAGTCAGGCCTCTTGATCCAAAGTTGTTCTCTTTTGACCATCTCTAGTACCAAGAACAATGCTGATGTCTTGTTGCACTTTACTTCTAGCTAGGTATCTAGTTTCCCCCACACTAACTCTATTACCACTATGCCTAAGATTCTAGTTCTGCTACTATCCACTTGTTCCCCAACTCCCCTTGGTCCCCAACTCACATTATAGAACCATGGTACTCTTTGGAAGGGTTAAATTCAGAGAGAGATGGATCAGTCCTTTAGTCACAAACATTTATTAAGAACTTACTATGTGTCAGGCACTATATACGAAAAGTTACAAATACAAAGAAGCAAAAACAAAACCAAAAAATCTGCCCCTGCCCTCAGAGAACTCACATTCTAATGGGGAAGACAACATGCAAATATCCATGTGTACAAAATTCTCTTGTTGTCTTCTGTCTCTGTCTGTCTGTCTTTCTCTCTCTCTCTGTCTCAATCTGTCCTCTTTTTTCCTCTCATTTTTCTTCTTCCTCCCTTTTCCCCCTCCTTTGTCTCCCACTCTCACCTTTCCTCTTTTTCTCCCCCTTTTCACCTCTCTCTCTTCCTCTTTCCTTTTCTTTTCCCCTCCCTCTTGTCACCTCTCTCGCTTCCTTCCCTTCCTTCCTTCCTTCCTTCCTTCCTTCCTTCCTTCCTTCCTTCCTTCCTTCCTTCCTTCCTTCCTTCCTTCCTTCCTTCCTTCCTTCCTTCCTTCCTTCCTTTCTCTCTCCTTCCCTCCCTCCCTTTCTTTCTTCCTTTCTTCCTCCCTCCCTTCTTCCCTCCCTCTCTTCCTTCTCTCCTTCCTTCTCTCTGTCTCTGTATGTCTCTCCCCCCCTCTCTCTAAATGAAAGGAAATGCCAGAAGAAAGGCACTAGTAATTGAGAGTTGAGAGTAGGAGGAACACTGGGAAAGCCTTCCTGCAAAAGATGGACTAGTATTTGAGCTGTGTCTTGAAGGTAGCCAGGGAAACTAAAAGGCTGAGGTGGATGTGGCATAGGGCATGGGGCACAACAAATGCTAATTGATGGAATCCAGAGATGGAATGTCCTGCGTAAGCAACTACAAGGAGGCCAGTGCAGATAGTAAAGAGGGCACTGAAATATAAGAAGACTAGAGAGTTAGAAAGTGACCAAGATTGTGAAGAGTTTAAAATGCCAAACAGAGGTTTGATATTCAGTTCTAGAGATAAAAGAGAAGTCACTAGAATTTACTGATTAGGGGGTTGACTTCAGCCAATCTGCACTTTAGCAAAATCACCTTGTCAGCCTAGAAGATGGATTGATGTGGGGAGAAATGAGTCAGGAAGACCAACCAGAAGTCTACTGAAATAGTCTGGACATAAGGAGGTGAGCAGTGAGAGTAGAAAGAAGGGGATATAGAAGAGAGATGCTATGAAGGTAGAAATGACAAAACTCACAAATACATTGCTATGTGGGGTGATTGTAGGGGAAGAGTTTAGAATGACTGGGAGGATGGTGGTGCTCCTCAGTAAGAGGAAAGTTGAAAATGAGAGGATTTGGGAAGAAAGATAATAAGTTGTGTACTTTAAGATGCCTATTGGTCATTCAACTTGAGATGTCTATCACCAAGGCAGTTGGTGATTTGGACTGGAACTCAGAAGAGAGGTTAAATCTGATCCGCAAAACAGCTTCAAAGAGATGACAATCGAATCTACAGGAGATGACAAGATCATCAAGCAAGAGTTCATCGAAGGAAAGGCAGATAGGTAACAGTGGATAGAGCACTGCTCTGAAGTCAGAAGGACCTGAGTTCAAATATGGACTTAGACACTTACTAGCTTTGTGATTCTGAACAAGTCACTTAACCCTTATTGCTCCTCCACCCCCCACCCCCACCCCCAGAAAAAGATGGTACAGGAGAATAGCAGAGGAGACTAGAAAAAGAGTCTTGGGGGAAATCTCTGATTAGTGGATTTTGAGTTCAAATTCTGCTTCACCTGAAACAAGCTTATCATTTAACTTTTTTTTTTCTTTTTTCTTTTTTCTTTTTTTCCCCCTGAGGCTGGGGTTAAGTGACTTGCCCAGGGTCACACAGCTAGGAAGTGTTAAGTGTCTGAGACTAGATTTGAACTTGGGTCCTCCAGAATTCAAGCCTGCTGATCTATCCATTGTGCCACCTAGCTGCCCCCATTTAACTTTTTTAAGCCTCATTTTTTCCTTCTTTAAAAGTAATATGCCCATCTCCCAAGGTTGTTGTTAGTCTCAAGTGAGAATGATCTAACAGCTAACACTAATAGAACATTTACCACTGTACTCAAAAGCTTTACACTAATCACCTCATTTGAATCTCATAACAATCTTGGGAGAGAGATGTCATTATCCCCGTTTTAAAATTTAGAAAACTGAGACAGGCAGAGATTAAGTGACTTGTCCAGGTCATATAGCTAGTAAGTAGCTGCAGCCACATTTGAACTCAGTTTTTCCTAAATTTTTTTTCCCCCAAACGTTAAACTTGGAGAAGGAAATGGCAAACTATTCCAATGTCTTTGCCAAGAAAACTCCATGGATAGTGTGATCTGTGGGATCACTGAATGACTGGACAACAAAACCTTCGAGTACCATATAAATATCTGCTCTGTCTGACATTTAAACAGAAAATTACTTCCCTGAGCTGTCACGAGGATAGTACATTACTAATCCAAAAGAATTACATACATGTAATATATCACCCTAATAAACTATAACCTTCATGAGGCTAAGAACAGAGATGGTATCTCATCTATACTTTTTGTCTGCCAGCCCCAAGTTTCTATTTCAATCCATTCTTAGCCACTAAAGGAGGCATTTCCTAAAATGCAGATCTGATCATGTTTATCCTTGATTCAATAAACACCAGTGGCTCCCTATTGCCTCCAGGAATAAATGCAAAATGCTCTGCTTGTCATTCAAAGTCTTTCATGATCTAGCTCCCTTTCCAATCTTCTCATGCTCCCCAATACATGCCCCTTTATCCAGTGAGACTGGCCTACTCCCTAATAGGGGAACAAGACACTCCATCTTTTGGCCCCAGACATTCTCTTTGTCTATGGCCCAAGTGTGGAATGATCTCTCTCCTTCACTACAATTACTGACCCTTCTGGCTTCCTTTAAGTCACAACTGAAATCCCACCTTCTACACGAAACCTTCTCTAACCCTTTAATTTTAGGGTCTTTCCACTGTTAATTGTTTTCTATTTATTCTGAATATAGCTTGTTTTGTATAGATTTGTTTGCTTGGTGTCTTCCCTATTAGACTGCAAGTTCCCTGAAGGCAGGGACTATCTTTTGCCTTCTTTTGTCTTGCCAGTGCTTTGCCCAGTGCTTGGCACATAATGGGCAGTTAATAAATGTTTATTGAATTGATTAAACCTTGTGTACACCTTTCCCTCATTTAATGCAATGATCCCCACATAGGTGCTCAATAAATGTTTATTGAATGATTATAGATGCAGTTTATGTATGTGTGTATATGAGAGACAGACAGACAAAGAGACAGAGAGAGAGAAAGAGAGAGAGAGAAGGAGAGAAAAAGAGAGAGGAAAGAAAAAGAGAGAAGGAGAGAAAAAGAGGCAGAAGGAGAGAGAGAAGGAGAGAAAAAGAGACAGAAGGAGAGAGAGAAGGAGAGAGAAGGAGAGAAAAAGAGAGAGACAGAAGGAGAGACAGAAAGAGACAGAAAGAAGGAGAGAAAGAGAGAGAGACAGAAGGAGAGAAAGAGAGAGGAAAGAAAGAAAGAGAGGAGAGAAAGAGAGAGGAGAGAAAGAGAGAGAGAAGGAGAGAGAGACAAAAGGAGAGAAAGAGAGAGACAAAAGGAGAGAAAGAGAGAAAGGAGAGAAAGAGAGGATAGAAAGAGAGAGAGAGAAGGAGAGAGAGAGAAGAGAGGGAAAAAAGATTGGAGGGAAGGAGGGAGAGAGAAAGAAACAGAGAGAGATAGAGACAGAGACAAAATGAGAGTTCTGTGATTTCATCAGCATGGGAATACCCTCTATAAAAAAAATAAAAAATAAACGGAACAAATCACAATCCTCTCTAACTTAACAGTCTTAGAAGATTGCCTCAGGCAATGTTGGTAATCTGCCAATGACCACACAACTAGTAAATGCCAGTATTATTTGAACCTTGGTCTACTTGATTTCAAGTTTAGCACTCAACACTATGCTGTTTCTCATATCAATGAATAAAGATTTCAAAATGCTCAGGATGCTCCTAAGAGTATTGGCCCAGTGTTTAACTGACATCTCCAATCTTGCTCGATTCCTGCCTCTTCCCTACTCTAAGCCCACCAGTCAAGGCTGTCTACTATAATGAAGAGAACCCTTTAAACATGTATTTCCTTCCCTATTTTCAGGTAGGCTATATCTTTCTCAGACTCCCACTGCTGGCATGGGATCTCACCCACTCACCAGGATATCACTGATAGGGGAAGAGTAAATACTATCCCCTATTACCCCAGACAATCAGGAGACCATCCAGCTGCCTGTGGTTTCATCTTGGTATTACTCCCCCATGAATATGGTACCCCCCCTTCACCTATAGTTTTTCCCTCCCTCCCTCACCAAGGAAGTATTGGTGAAACACAGGTGTGTAGAATAGTTATTTTAAACCATAATATTTCATCCCCTCCTCTATGAACGCACCCCAAAGTTTCTTTGCCTTTATATACCTTCATCTGCACAATGCCTTGAATGTAGGAGATGCTGTTATTGTTGATTCACTTGTACCTGACTCTTCTTGATCCCTTGGACCATACTGTCCATGGGGATTTCTTGACAAAGATACTGGAATGGTTCATTTTACACATGAGGAAACTGAGGCAAACAGAAGTTTTGTTTTTGTTTTGTTTTTTTAAGTTGACTTGTCCATGAACATAGTCAGTAAATGTCTGAGGCTGGATTTGCACATAGGCCTTTCTGACTCCAGGACCAGTATTTTATCCACTAAGTCACCTTGCTGTCTCCTCGGCAAACAAGGGTTAAATGACTTGCTCGAAGTCACACAGCTAATAAGGATCTGAGGCCACATTTGAACTCAGGTCTTTCTGACTCCAGACCCAGTGGTCTATCTATTGAACCACCTAGCTGCCCAAAATGTAGCAGACATGGAATATTTATTCAGTACCATTTTTTGAAACTGAATTGAATTCATGAGAAATCCTATTTCTCGATTCTCTATGCTTTTATTCTATGCTGTTGGCAAAATTTTGTCAGCTCTCATCTAGCTGATAAAATGCCAGCCCAGTTTAAGGATCACATGAAACAGTTTCTTTCAAACTGATGTAATAGCAAGACAATATAATAATTACAGAAGGGCATGATGTCACTAGGAGTATGTGATTTTTCCTTGCACTTTCCCTTCCAACCCTTCAGCCCAGTCCATCCTTCCTAATGGTGATGGGCAGCTCCTGAGGGACAATCCCCTCGATGCATCCTGGGGCTTCTAGGTCCTTGCCATCTGTTTTACAGCTGAGCTCTCCTACATGGGTTGTCTTCCTCAGTTAAAACATGAACTCCATCAGAAGAGGGGCTGTCTTACTTTTTCTATATATAGCCCCAGTGTTTAACATAGTGCTTGGCACTTAATAAATAATAAATACTTACTAAATGCTTTTTCATGCATGTGCTCCTACATTCATTCATTCATTTACATTGAGGCTGTTGGGGGATGTGACATCCTCTTCCCAGAGAACAGAATAAGGACTGATATTCTCTGCCTAAGGCAGCTCAGCTTTTCCCCATCTCAATAGTTTTTAGGTATGTTTCTAAGAAAATTAGAATAATTTCCTAATATATCCTCAATATTGAATCTTGTCTTACAATAAAAAAATGTGGATAATATCTAATGTCTAAGAAACTGAATCTGATATTATATGTATATATACTCTATATGTGTATATAGATTCTGTCTATAGATACATTCTTATATATATAAGGATAATATGTTTACGTATCTATATAAAATCTATTTTCTATCTTTAGTACCCTTACTCTTTACCAAGAGGAGAGACACATTGTTATAGTATCATAGATCTAGGGCTGACAAAGATTCTGGAAACCATCCAATCCAATTCTTTTATTTTTCAGATGAGGTAACTGAGGCCAGGAAAGCTAAGTCACTTTCTAAAGGTCAATTAGGCACTAAGCATCAGAGACACAATTTGCCTTTAAATATTCTTACTCCAGAGTCAGTGGTTTTTCCACTCTTTTCTCTGGGGTGAAGATTGTTTATTGCAATTAATCTGTAAGATGGCAATTTAGTGGTGCTTCCATTTACATGACTATAGTTATCATATAGCACAGTGGATAGATTTTTTTCATGACTAAAAAAAATAACTGAACAACAGCAAAAACTAATTATTATATAGAACAGTTAGGTGACACATTGGATACAGCCCTGGGATGGAATCAGGAAGACTCATTTTCCTGAGTTCAAATCAGACCTCAGTGTGATCCTGGACAAGTCACTTAACCTGATTGCCTCAGTTTCTTCATCTGTAAAATGATTTGGAGAAAAAAATGGCAAACCACTCCTGTATCTTTGCCAAGACAATCCTAAATGAGATCACAAAGAGTAGAATATGGCTGAAAGGACTCAAAAACAATAATAAAAGAAATAATAAATAATAAAGAACAATATAAATAATAAAATAAACAATAAAATAATAATAAAAATAATAAAAGTGACAACTCGACTGAAATGACTCAACAACAATAAAAGTTATTATATAATAACTTCTTTCACTTCTACTCTCTTTGTTCTGCATTACTTCATATAAGTAATATCTCCTTTGTTTCTTTGAATTTCTGATACACATTGCTTCTTATAGCATAAGAATATTCCATTTCATTTTGATACTGCAACGATTTCAGCCTTTGCTTAGTTCATTTTGTTTTCAGATTTTTGCAATCACAAAAAAGTACTGCCGTGTATATTCTATCGTATATTTTTTATATTGAAAAACCTGGGGAATATGTAGGGTAGCTCAACTTCAGGATATAGAGAAAGGGCTGGGGCTTAGGATATAAATTTCTCCTCTGTTAGTTGCTAGAGAGAGAAGGATTATGGGAGAAATTGTCCTATCTCTTATGATCTTGTCAGAGACCAAGTGTGGGTCCATTGCACGGCATCTTGGAACAATGATAAATCAATGAATTGGATCTTGTCCAGAACTGTTGAAGAGCAAATGGCTGTTAACCTTCAAAGTCCAGCCTTGGAGAAAGAGAATGGATTGTTTTTCCCATTCTATAGTTTGGGAAACTGAAAAACAAAGATCTAGTGTTCATTATCCATTTTCAAGTTCCCTATGGTTTCTCTCTGGGTCATCTAGTCCCTCTGAGTCTCTGGCTTATTAAAAAATCTCCTCTATTCCATCAATGTGGACCTTTTCTCCAAGCCTAGGGGCAGAGAAACAGAATCCCAGAGTAATAGCATTGCTTTTTGTTCAGTGTGTCTGACTTTTCATGACCCACTTTGGGATTTTCTTGGCAAAGATATGCTTTGCAATTTGCCATTTCCTTCTCCAGCTCATTTTACAGATGAGGAAACTGAGACAAATAGGGTTAAGTGACTTGCTTGGGATCATACAGCTAGTAAATTTCTGAGGCTGGATTTAATTGGGTGTGGTACTCTAGATATTGTCCCTAAAGGAGACCTTACAGATGACCTGGTTCAATATTCTCATTTGACAGATAATGAAACAAGTTCAGAAAGATTAAGCAATTTACCCAAGTTTGTACAATTTATAAGTGACTGAGCCAGGATCTGAATACAGATGGCCTCATTCCAGATGCCATGTTCCTTCCATGTACTCAACTGTCTCTTTGGCCTGATGAGAGGGGAGGATTTTTACTTCAATTATACTTTAACAAAAAATAACATTCTGCTTTTCAATTAAATCCAGTTCAATTCAATTCAATGCACATCTATTAAGTACCTATTATATGCCAAGGACAGTGGTAAGCATCTGAGATATAAAGACAAAAATTAAATCATTCCTTTTCTCAAGGAGTTTATAATCTATTGGGGGAAATGATGTATAATTGATAATAAACAAATATAAAAATGTATAAAAATAACTTCAGGAGGCCAAATCATGGATGGTCAGGGCATCAAGAAAGACCTGGACTTCTTAGTTGTTAACTAGCCTAAGGTGGGCTTGGGCTTGAATGGAGGTATGGGTTACAAGATTCAAGAGTTGTATAGCTAGATCTTTTTTATTTTAGTTTTAGTTTTAGGTGTTTTTTTAAAGGCTCAGAATACAAATTTTAGTTTTAAATTTTTCAATAGTATTTTATTTTTCCAAATACATATATAGTTTTCAACATTCATTTTTATAATAGCTTTTTATTTTTCAAAATACATGCAAAGATAGCTTTTACCATTCATCCCTGCAAAATCCTGTGTTCCATATTTTTCTTCCTTTCTCCTCCTTTCTCCCTTACCTATAATCTAGACAGCAAGCAATACTATATTTTCATTTTTGTAAGACTTTGTGTTCCAAATTTTTCTACACCTCTCCCTTATCAAGAGAGTAATCAATCTTGTATAGGTTTAATATGTGCAATCTTTTTAAACATATTTCCATATTTGGTATGTTGTGCAAGAAAAATCAGACTAAAAGGGGAAAAACCATAAGAAAAAAAACAAAACAACAACAATAGGAAAAAGGTAAAAATACTATGCTTTGAACCACAGTTTCCATAGTTCTCTCTCTAAAGGCACATGACATTTTCCATCCCAAGTCTATTGTAATTGCCTTGAATCACCGCATTGTTGAGAAGAGCCAAGTCCATCATCATATAATCTTGTTGTTGCTGTGTAAGGCATTCTCTTGTTTTTGCTCTTAGCTGACTAAATCAAAGCAAGAGGTCCGGGTTGCAGAGAGAGAGAGAGTAGAGTCATGAGGAACCAGAGTCCATTCTAACTGGATATCTAACCCTTATCAAAGTCATTGGAATCCTTAGCAGGACCTGGAGCTATTCTGGCACACAAGTGTTGGAGACCCTAGTCCTATCCTAAATAATTAGGTCCAGGGCTGCAGTAGGGGATACTCACATTCATGAAGATATGGGGGGCGCATGTACCTACCAATATTAGTTTATTGAGATTTGTTTCAAAGAGGAAAAATAGATACCTTCTTTTGGTGGAATTGAACTCAGAACTTTTGATGACAGAACCAGTGTTATTTCTACTGCACCAAGATGTGTGTGTGTGTGTGTGTGTGTGTGTGTGTGTGTATCTGTCTCTGTCATTCTGTATCTGTGGGTGTATCTATGTTGGGGGGCAAAGGAGTGGGGAGGTGAGGAAGGCTGTCAGATCCCCCCACTCAACCCACCTTTAGCTGGCTGAGTCCTTCTTGCCAGACTGATTTCTCTTCCTCTAGTCGCTGTCTCAGACGGAAGATGAGCAGGTATCTGAACCTTTCCCCAGGGTCTGTTGGAAAATCCAGATGAGACCAATGTGAGCTTCTGCAAAGCAAATAGTCTTGCAACTCTCAGCCTTGCTAATGGTGGGAAACTGGAGGTGAAGTAAACAAAGCCTTCTGTAAGTCCTCAGCTTTCCCACCAGCCTTACCAGTTCATGAATGTTTTTAATCTTTGCTTCTAGAACCAACTGATTTCTTGCCAGGCTGTAACTTTTTTTTTTTTTTTTTTAAACTGATGTTCTGGCTATTAGAGCTAAAGACAACCAGGTGAAATAAACAGGGGCCAGCTCTTCCCCCACCCCCTCCTCACCCACTGAGCGGAATGGCGGCACTTTCCTTTCCCAGAGACAGTCTCCTCCTGGCTTTAAGGACCTTCTGCCCTCTAAAGGAAGACTAATGGATTTGCCACATAGACTCTGGGCAGTGTCTGTTCAACCCTACTGAGGACTGGAAGGCAGCAGTGACACCTGAGTCCAGCCTAGGCCAGATGATTTTCAGTCAGGGCCTGTTATCAGTGGCCCTGTGCCTCTCAATCCACAATTCTTTTTTCCCATGCAGAACACCCTCACCCATCCCATTCAGTATTGTCATGGAGTCTGGGACGATGGATTAAGAAGTTGGCACCTTTCAATCTGGCAATGGGGAGCCACTGAAGATGTTAAGTAAGAGAGTGACAGGGACTAGCGCTGGGCTTTACAGGAAGATTAATGTGGCATCCATGTGGAATGGCACAAATACCTGGGGGGGCAATCAGCTCTGCCCCAACTTATTGTATGAACTGAGGCAAGTCCTTTCTCCTTTCAGACTCTGCAGTCCTTATCTATAAAACCAGGGAATTGAACTAGAAAGGAGCTTTGAGGACCATCTTTCAGTTTTAGCATTTATAACCATGTGATAAAAAAAATTCAACTTGAAATCTTACAGAGCACCAATGTTCTCAAAGAATATTTACATTTCAAAGAAGAACCTGGAGGTGTCAGTGCTTGATCTAAAGGAATGAATATGTGATGATGGACTTTCAGACATCAACTAGTATTTAATATTGAGGTACTGAGTTTGAATACTATGATAGAAATATCACTTTTGATTATTCTTAATTAGTGGGAGAGAGATTCTTGATTAAGGATTTGTCCCTCAAGTTGTAGTAGAGTTTCTGCCTACTTATAAAGGCTGTCTTGTTTGTAATGGACTATTTCTAGGCTCACCAGAGTGACTGAGTTTGTTCTATTGCAAGTGCCTTGAATGGATTTGCTCTTATGAGCTTACCTTTCTGGAAAGAGACCAAGACCATTTTTGTCCTTTCCTACCAGAATAAAGTCAATCAGGTATAGTGAAAATGACAATGGACGAGCAATTAGGAAAATTTCTTTTTGCCAGATTCCCTCTCTTAATTTCCATTTCCTCTTTTATAAAATAAAGAGTTGGAATCTCAATGGAAAAATATTAAGCCCCAACTTCCCCAAACACTCCCAAACTGAATGCTATTTAATTATAATGAGCAAGTTTCATTTTATTTTTCAACAGTATTTTATTTTTCCAAATACATATAAAGATAGTATTTAACATTCATTTTTATAAGACTTTTTGTTCCAAAATTTTTTTTCCTTCTTCCTTGATCTCCTCTCTTCCCAAAACAGCAAGCAATCTGATATAGGTTAAGCACATGCAATTATTAAAAACATATTTCCATATTTGTTATGTTGTACAAAAAATTAGAACAAAAGGGGGGGATTATGAGAAAGGAAAAAACCCAAAAAGGTAAAAATACCATGCTTTGATTCACTTTCAGTCTCCATAGTTCTTTCTCTGGATGCTGATGACATTTTCCATTTCAAGTCAATTGGAATTACCTTGAATCATCACATCATCACGTAATCTTATTGTGTCACTGTGTATAATGTTCTCGTGATTCTGCTCATTTCATTTAGCATCAGTTCATGTAGGTCTTTCCAGGCTTTTCTGAAATCAGCCTGCTCATCATTCCTTATGGAACAATAACATTCTATTACCTTCGTGTACTATAACTTATTCAATTATCCCCCAGTTGATGAGCATCCATTCAGTTTCTAGATCTCAAGTTTCATTTCAAAGAAGAGATAAGAAAATATACCTCTCTCTTTTCTTTGCAGAGGTGGGGGATCATGGCAGGAGGGAATAGTGCATGTTTTCTTAGATTTATCTGAAGGCTAATTTTGATGAACTGCTTTTGGATCTATTTTTAAAAAAAATTTGTAAAAAGAAAAGGTTGATTATAATAAAGGGGGAATGAGGAAATCCTACAGTTACTACAAGCTATCCATGAACCTGGAGAGTTTTCTGATATAGTTTGTAAAGAACATTAAAAGGGGAACAAGGTTTCAGCACTATTTCACCATTGAGTGAATACCTCATTGTTTGGCCATTCCCTGAAAAAAAATATGATGAAAATCTGTATCTTTCTCAAGAGTAAAGTTGTCTCCTCCTTGTGTCATGGATTCCTTTTTCAGTGTGACAAACTTAATAGATCCCTTCTCAGAATAGTATTTTAAAATGCAACATTTATCTATCTATCTATCTATCTATCTATCTATCTATCTATCTTTCTATCTATGTGTATACATATATATGTGTGTGTATGTATATATACATACACATATGCACATGCAATTATCTCTTCCACAACATGAACATGGTACCCTTGTCATTTGGAAAAATCTGTGAAAAATGTTTTGACCTCTCCATATCAGAGAAGTCTGAATTATTATGGTATTAAAAGATAAAAAGTGTCGATATCAAACAATACTCTGCACATATTTTATGCATTTCTGAATTTCTAAATCTTAATATATTATCTATGGTTTCTTCAAAACTTCCCCCCAAATTTCCATTTAATTTCTTATTCAGACCCTTGATCTACTGAAACCACAATAGTGAAAATGCAATATAAAAGGAATAATTGTATAGTATTAAAAAAAACAAGTTATATTGAATTTCAGTTTTCAAGATTAAAAAAAAACAAGTTCATGAATTAAGGAGATGGACACATGATCATGAATTCAAGTTGAGACAAGAGTTTCTTGACCCTAGAATAGGGAAGCTGAAGGAAATGTAGTCTGTTCCAAGAAAGCTCACTTATTTAGGTTCTAAGGTTATAGCAGGAAGAACTCATTATCCCAAGAGATGATTTGGGCTGAACATAGAAATAGATTCCAAAAGAGTTCAGAAAACAAACAAACAAATCCCAACACTTATAATGGTTGTCTAAGACAAAGCTTCTTAAACTGTGGGTCATGACCCATATGGATCATGTAACTAAATGTGGGAGGGGTCACAAAATATTGATTTAATATCAATAAATATTTGGCTTATATACTTATATATAAAATTTTGTCAGATGAAAAGGGATTGCAAGTGGGAAAGAAGCCCTGATCTGAGGAAATGAGTCTCATACTTTTTAAAGCTAGGAGGGACTTCAGAGATCATCTAGTATAATATCCTACTTTACAGAGAGGGAAAATGCAGTCCAGTGGCATGAAAGTTCTTAAAATGACCTAAGATGATATAGCTAGTTGACAGCACAACTATTAAGTAGCGAGAACATAGGGTCTGTCTTGGCTGAATGCCTTGTCCATGTTCTTTCTATCATACTACATAGGCCTGTTGGGTAAAAACCTTATTCCGTTGGGCTTGACATCAAGAAAGGCATCCCTATTTCCCCATAATGTTCTTGGTGCTATTCTCTGACATGAAAAACAGAATCCTAGGATGAACAAACTATGGGTCTGTCCCTGGCTACCAATTCTGGTGATCCTAGATCAAGATGCAGAACCTGAGATCTAGCCTAGGTAGGTGATTTACCCAAACCCCATAGCTGTGACATCAGAGTTGGGATTTGAACCCAGTTTCTCTCTGGTTTCAGAATTAGAACTCTTTTATATGCCCTCATCTTAAGAGAGCTCCTAGATGGCAATTAGAGTAAATTAATTTTTAAAAATGAACATAAAGTGATTTCTGTGGTGATCTGGCTTCTTAATGGGAGGGGTAAGGGATGGGACTAGAGGAAAGAGGAAGTATTTAGTCAGGACTTTGCTCTCCCTGTTTCCACATATCCTTCCTCAAGCTGGGAATTTCATCTGTATTTGTAACGCCGGGTTAGAAGCTGCTACCCCAGTAACATGTGGCTCCATCTAGCAATCCTGTCTCCTGTGTGAGAAAGCACATGATGCAATATCATTGCAATTGGCCGGGCCTGCAGCTGTGCAGCGAGTTCCAGACTGGGCCCCAGTGAGCCGGAGTGTATGCCCTTGTGGGGCATGGAGAATTGACAAGAACTCTGCAGAACTGGAGCAAAGAGACACCCTTCTGCCCGCAGCCCACCACCCCATCCTCCCCCCACCTCACCCAGGAGACATTTGCTAAAGTCGGAGGTGTCACGCTCTTTAGATAAATGCGCAAAATTATTGCTTGCATGTTTTAAACTTTGAAGAACAGTCTGCTATTTTTCTAAGGATTATGCAGTAAGACACTGACGGCAGTTTACATAGATTTCACATGTAGAGCTAAGATAACACATCATCGAAAAGGGTGTTAGCTGCTCAGGTAGGGCCGTCTCTAGTGTACAGCGGGAGACGGTGGGCTTTCCACTGGCACCCTCCCGGGCTCCGCAGAGGCTGTGCTCCTTCTGCTGCACAGGGGGCCCGCCGATGACATCAAACTAGCCAGCAGAGAGAGGGGGCCCAGCCGCCAGAAGCCAGGCTGTTCTGCTTGCAAGGGCTCTCATTAGTACTTCTATAGAAACAGAGAACTGGACTGGGAGTCAGAAGATGTTTATAAGATCACATAAGCTTGCCCACTGGCACCTTCAAAATCCTTTGACCCCTTTGTTCTTCAGAAGACAAAGTTAGACTTTAGATTCTGTAACTTCTTTAGCTGATTAGCTTATGTAAATCACTTAATGTAAGTACTCTGACATAAGTTCTGGACCTGACTTCAAATCCCACCATAGTAGATACTTAGCTAAGCAAAGTTTCAGCCTTAGTTTTCTCATCAGTAAAATGGGAATAATCCTACTCTCTAGATTGTTGTGAGGATCAAAGAAGATAACATAAAAAGCGTTTGCAACCCCTAAAGTACTACATAAATGTAGGCTATTTTTTTTCTTTGTGAGATGGGAATAATGCTATCTATCTTATCTATGTGTTATAAAGAGCAAATGAGGATATGAATGTGAAGGTGAAGGAAATCATGACTATTGCTCAAGAACTATATGCTAAAAGCTGAGATATTATCCCATTAATTTAGAACCTAATGTGGAATATATGATCATTCCAACTAGGCTAAAGTTTGCCTCGTTTAGTTGTTTTTCAGTCGTGTCTGACTTTTTATAATCCTATTTGGGATTTGCTTGGCAAAGATACTGAAGTGTTTTGCCATTTTTTTCTCCAGCTGATGCAATCAGAGCTAAATGACTATCTCAGGGTCACACAAATAGTTGAGTCTAAGTTAGGCTAAGAATTCATGAAGACAGGCCTTTCTGTCCCTGTGCCCAGGCTAAAATTTACCTTTGCAAAAACAGCTAAAATGGCCTATCAAAATGATGAGGGGGAATGGAGTAGAAGAGGTCATTAACCTTAATTGTTGTGCTCAGACCATTTTAAAGTTTTTAAAACAACATTAATCCATGCTTGTACAAACAGTTAATGTGTCATTTATTCTTATGGATTCAGTAAAGCAAGACCAAATCCTGTTTATTCATGTTCTATTAGTTGTTCATTCTCCTAACTCACTTTCAAACCTCCAGTCTCTCAATTCCCCAATATGAATCTCTGCAGGTTACATCTTCCTAAAGTACAGCTCTAATTATGTTGCTATTCTACTCCAAAATCTTCCGTAGCTCACCATTAGAAAACCAAACCAAACCAAACACAGTTTTATTGATGTTTTCCTCCTTTTTATCCCTCCTCTTCCTTCTTCTAGAGAGCCATCTCATAGAAATTTTTTTAGAAAGAAAGAAGTGAAAAAACATCAGCAAAAGCAATCAATGCATTGAAAAAAGCTGACAATATTATATGGAATATTCCTCACCATATTCCTCCCACACATCCCCCTTTCTATCTATCATCTCTATAGAGGAATGGTTTCTTCTTATGTCTCCTAGTTAGAAAAAAAAATGGACCTGTGATTTCTATCATAAGAACTCCAATAAGGGAAGTTCTCCTCACCTCTTCCCCCTTGAAGATTGGCACTTGGTCTGCAATTTAATGTTTTAGAGAGCTGCCTGGAGGCACTTTGAGATTAAGTGACTTGCCCATAGTCACACAGGCCAGATGCGTCTCAGGTGGAATTTGATCTTGAGTCTTCCTGACCCTGGAGACTGACTCACTTCACCAGTGCTGACTAACTCACATAGAAAGGAGGCCACTAACTATATATAAGGATCCCTGCAGGTCTCAGATTGACTTAGAAAACCACATATTAGCAATTTTTCTGTTCTATTGTGTTTCCCTTATTTTCTAATATATTTCCCAATTATATTTTAATCTGGTTCAGGTAGCATTCAGAGTTGCAGTCTGAGTCTGATATCTATCTCTACATTAAATCATCTTATCTATCACTCCAAAATCCAGTTTTAACCTCTCTTTCTTAATGCACACTTATTGTTTTTATGCAGTTATGTCCAGTTCTTCATGACCCCATTTGGAGTTTTCTTGGCAAAGATCCTGGAGTGGTTTGCCATTCCTTTCTCCAACTCATTTTACAGATGAGGAAACTGAGGCAAACTGTTAAATGATTTGCCGGCGGTCATACAGCTACTAAGTGTCTGAGGCTTGATTGGACTTCTTCACTTCAAGCCCAGCACCTTATTTACTGTGCCCCCAGCTGTCCCTTAATCTATACAATTTACTCTCATATGCTATGTTCTAACCAAAAGGGATTAACGGTCATCCCTGACACATTTCACTCTTGCCCACCTTGGGGTCTTGCATTGTTCCCTATTTACAAAATATACTTCTTCACTCCATAACTGTACTTGTTGACATATACATTTTTCAAGACCCAATTCAGATGCCCCTTCCTCCCTGATGCCCCCAGCTGGAGCTGTGAAAGTACAAAGTGACAGCATTTTGTCCTCTTAACAGCCATGAAGGGAGCTGAAGCAGGTGCTGTGGAGTGCTTAAAGCTTGGTCAGACATCAAAGACACCAGGGTCATCCACTGCAGCTCAGACCATCATCAGTCGTCTTGACTTTTGTCTTGCCACTGAACACTGATGACTTTGAAAGACAAAGAGAGAAGCTGCTGACTTTGTGCAACTGTCTCACTTAAATGCAATTCATGCCATAGTCAAGACATCAGCCAAAACAAAGGCCGAGCAATAACAAAGCACTCATTACATTCCTGTTTGCATTAAAATTATCTGTGTTCAAGACTTATCCCCCTTCCAGATTATAAACTCCCTCATAGTAAGTTCTGATTTTCTGTATCTCATCCAACACTTAGCATATAACTCTACCCATAGTGAACACTTGGCAAATATCTTCTGAATGAGTGATTGAGGTCCATTCTATGTCTATTTGCTCTTACTTATGCCTTATGGAGGAAGAAGATGTCTTTTTCCAGGGAGGATGAATTTAGCTCATATAGGTGCTGAATGATTGATTTTTTACTATAATCTTCCTACAGTATTTGTTATTTTGTATTTTCCCTGACACCAGGCTGGGTATTTATTCAGAGCAAATGAAGTAGGTCTGACCCATTCCCTCTGAAAAAATAGAATCAATAACAGCAATAATAACTCACATTGATATCAAACTTTTAAAGTTTGTAAAGTACTTTGTATACATTACCTTATAATTATTATATTATTATATAATAATGTATACATTATAGATTATTTGTATACATTTTCTCACAATATACAACCTAATCCACCATCACCTCAGGACCAGCCCCTATTCCTCTTTGGAGTAAATGCTACATATTTGGTATATGAGAAGAGAGACAGAAGGGGCTTTTGCTCCTCCATTAGCTCTTAGCTCTATTGTCTATTCCCCATTATCACTTCCTTTGGTCGACACAAAAACTATAGTATTTTTATCAGGGAGAGATAACAATTAAACTAGAGAACAATTAAACGTATCTGTTCTTAGCATTCCAGCATTTATTTACTTGTCTGAGGAGGCCACAGAGAATTCAGGTCCTTTGGGTCTGAATGGATACTTTCTGAGTCCCTGAAGGGTTGGAGGAAGTCTGGAGGAGGGAGCACAGCCTGCAGGGGGTGGACTCAGGAAGAGTTTGAAGGCTTGGGAATTGAAGATAATTATTACTAAAGTTAAGAAAATGAGGGAGAACAGTGTTGGGATAGCACTAGGTCAAGGTGAAAGGGTTGATCAATCCCTCCCATCTTTAAATGTTCTTCTTAGTGAGAAGTTACAGTATAACACAAAACTAACATATTTATATATCCTTGGTTCCTCTTTTATCCAGTGAAAGTTGCAAGGATGCACAACCCACAGATGGCTGGTCTAAGTAAGGATGAAACTCAGCTGTCTAAGAAGCAATTGTAATAGTTCAGGAGAGAGGTGATGAGGGTTAGAGCTAGGGTATCACACATTTCCAAGCTTGTGTACACATGCCTGTGTAAATCTCCACTAGTGAAAACAGTGATATCTAGCAGCCCATTTCTGCCCTCTTGCATCTCCTTCTGGATTTCTCTCTCTGTTCCTGACTTCCAGATTTCTGTGGTATTTTAATTGGCCATGGCATTGACTATGAGCTCACCCAATGGCATACAGCCTAAATGTGTGGATCCTTGACAAAATCTTTTATCTTGTACAGGGTGGGGCCCCTTCAGCAGTATATCAAGAATAACTCTGGGTGAGGGCTTTGGAGATGTAGTTCCCTTACTGAATAGAAGTATATTTCATTTACTGCTAGTGATAGTGGGGGCAGGGATCTGATCTCCCAAGTGGGGAGACACAACAAAGCTTTCTTAAATTGCAGGTTTGACTGGAATGTTTACCTCAGTGAGTGATTATAGGATTCCCCAGACTTTCCACTACTGAGGCTGTCTAACCTTCTGAGCTTTAATCAGCCATCCCAAAACAAAGAAATGGAGAATTTGGTGGAGGAGGGGAGCTTAACAAATTGGGTACAAAAAGAGGACTACTGAAGACCTAATGTTGCCACCATATGGAGAGAAAGGATGGAAGGAAGGAGAAGGAGGGAAGAAAAGGAAAGAGTGAAGTGTGTTAAGGCATGGCAAGAGAATCACTTTATCAATGCTGGTTAACTGAAAATTAATGAATGTATAATAATCATAGCTATTATTTATAGAATGCTTTAAGGTTTAGAAAACATTTTATGTATGTTATCTCATTTGGTTCTCAAAACAAATTAGCAAAATAGATATTACTATTATACTAATTTATCAGAAAAAGAAACTGAAAGTGGGAGAGGTTAAGTGATTTGTTCAGAGAGGAAAGGAAGAGAAAGAGAGAAGAGAGGGGAAGGGAGAGGAGAGGAAAAGAGGGGAGAAGAGAAGAAAGGAGAGAAGAGGAGAATAGGGGAGGAAAGAAGAGAGAAGAAGAAGAGAGAGAGGAGAGGAGGAAGAGAAAAGAAAGGAGAGGGGAAAAGAAGAAAGGAGAGAAGAGGAGAATAGGGGAGGAAAGAAGAGAGAAGAAGAAGAGAGAGAGGAGAGGAGGAAGAGAAAAGAAAGGAGAGGGGAAAAGAAGAAAGGAGAGGTAGGGGAAAGAAGATAAGCTATATTTTAATGAAGGAAACCACATGAAAATTACCAGGAGGAGAGATTGGAACCTGTTCTAAATGATAGATTGGAGAAAAAAAGAGAAGGGAAGGGAAGAAAATGGGAAGAGAGGGGAGGATAAGAGAAGGACAGAGGTTTATGAAGGGGAATAATGGGGATGCAGGCTAGAAAGGATGGTTGGGGAAGATGATGGAGAGTTTTGAATATAAGCCAAGGGGCTTTACCCCAGGAGTAATGAGGAGGCACAGAATGATTCTGCACCAGAAATGACAAGATGTTGTTCCACAAAGAGCTTCCCCCACCCCAAGAGTAGAACTCTTCATCCAGAGCCCTTTCTCAATTTCTTCCCTGAATCAGGGAAGAGGGGAGATTGGATCCCGTGGAGTCAGTCTGAGCTCTGCACTGATTGCACACATCTGTCTTCCCCTGACAGCTGGGTCTGTTAGTGGAGTGAGTCGGCTGTTTAATTTACCTGACTTGTTAACAGCTCACTGTTTGGAAGTTGTAGGAAGTAGCTGATTTCACATTTACAGTCACAGCATTGAATCCCCATTGGATGACTAAAATTCACAAATAATCTGGTAATTTGTCCGCTGTCTGGGGAGCCCATGGGGACACTGATCAGTATATATCACAGTGTTTTGGTAAAAAGATTGATGAGCAGAGAAGAGCATGGAGGCGGCTGGCAGCCTTCCAGGGAGGCCTGTTGAACACTTCAGACCAAGTCAACTCTTTCCTGGAGGAGAATCTGGAGATGAGGGTTTCTGCAGTCTAGCCTGGGCATGGAGCCTGGCTGGCTGGTTGGATGGGGAGTAAGAGTGAGAGGAGGAACCAAGCTCTAAGGCCCCTGAATCAGGGCTCTGAAGCCCCTGAGATTTTCAGACCTTTGTTTTCTATCCCCTAATTATTTTAGGGAGATAGCAACACCTATGACAAAACTTCTCAAAGTTAGCTCTCCAATGATAGCTTTTGAGGGGTGGTGGAAGGAACACAGATCTCTGAATGAGGAAATTGTGTGGTCCTGACTAGGAGAACTTTAGGGATCTTCCAGCTCTGAATTTATAATCCCATGATCTAGCCCAACATCCTCATTTTACAGACAAGGAAACTGAGGCTGAGAAACAGAAGGTTAAATACAACATTCCCAATATCCCACAGACAGTAAGTAGCAGAATTAGGATCCGGACTCAGGTCTTATGACTCCAAATCTGGGTTTTTTCCCTGACCTTTGATGTTAGTTTCAAGGAAGAAAGCCCTTATCCCTCTGGTGGCTTTGCCATAGATGGTCATGAACTGAGACAGATCAAGTTCCTGATCCCATAATGGCAAGTCTGAGGTCAGTCAGAATATAAACTCCTTGAGGGATGGGCTTATTCTACTTTGATATCCTCTGTACCTAACAAAATGCTTGGTAGGTAGTAGAAGCTTAATCAATATTGACTGTTTGTCTGATTGATTGATTCAACTAGTTAGTTCATGAGCTCTCCTCATATTAGTATTTCTCTGAGTAACTTCAAAGCCCCCAAACTGCACAAACATAAGACTCACATGGAAGGAATAACAGATGTCATCCAGTCTATTTCCCCTCCCCCATTGGACAGATGAGTAAATCAAGAGAGAAATTACTTCTGCAAGGTCACATAGGTCACACAGCGAATGACAATGCTATGACCTAGATATATATCCTGACTCTCGTTCCATTTTTCCTTCCACTGCTCCACATGCCAAAGAAATCCTAAAATGAAGTTCCAACCAGTACTTGCTTTTCGTGGTCATGGAGAGAAGGAAATAAGCCTTGATTTAGTGCTTACTATGTTCTGGGCACTGTGCTAAAGCGCTTTATAAATATTATAAATAAACATTAATAATTTATCATGCCCACTCTATACTTAAGGTAACTGAGGCAAAAAGAGGGTAAATGATGTACCTAGGATTATATAGCTAATTAGTGTCTGAATTAGATTTGAATTCAGGTCTTCCTAATTAACTTCCTGATTATCAATACTTAAAAAAATTAATCCAAAGGTCAAGTACTGTACCTGAAACTTAAATTTTAGGACTCCCTGGAAAATGCCCTATTATTGGGAGAGACTGAAGGCAAAAGGAAAGGGAATAGCAGAGGGTGAGATGGATAGACAGTGTCATGGAAACAATGAAAATGAGCTGGGACAGACTTTAAGAAATAGTGGAGGAAAGAAGGGCCTGGTGCTCTCTGGTCCATGGGGGACATGACTGAACAACAACACACTTTCCTATTATAGGTTCAGCTTTCTATCCTCCGAGCCACCTAGCTGCTTCTTTTCTTGGAGACTTAATGTCTCCCAAATCCATTTATAAACTAGAGGCACTCAGACTCACCCTGATAATGGCACACGTCAGAATCTTAATGCAGCCATGGGGAGCACCAGACCAAGAGGATTTCTTTCACCATGTCCTACTCTGAAAAGCGAATCTAAAGATGCCCTCATTGATACAGCATTCTGAGGATTACAAAGTACTTTAGGCCGCCCGTGTGAGAGAAGCCCATAATGTGGCTGTGTCGATTAGTACTCCATGGATTGGCTTAAAAATCTTGAGTCCATTATACTCAGTGTTCCTCCCACATACCACATGGACTCAGCTCCTGCAGAGCCAGGGATGTCTCATTCCTCCTGCCCCAAGTTTCTCCTTCTCATTGAATGCTTTTTGAAAGACTCTCCTTGGAGTTATCCCTACTGTGAGGTCTGATGATGACTCCTTTGAGAGGGGACCTTTTGTAGCAATCATTCTATCAACACTGGGGGCGGTCTGCATCCTGCCACACACACTTGATATCACTAGAACTTTAGTCATTTCAGTTTGTGCCATGACAGTGCAGAAAGCCGGTGGAGTAGGGGAGCTGTCTGTGCTGAAGGAAGGAGAGAAGGAAGGAAGGAAATCTTTTAGTTCATAGTTCATAGTTCTTCCACTACAAAAAGATAACATGGGACAGTATGGTATAGTAATCTGAGTTCAAATCTTGCCTTAGATACTTGCTAGCGGTGTGACCCTGAATAAGTCACTTCACTCTGTTTACTTGCATTTCCTCATCTAGAAAATGAGCTGGAGAAGGAAGTGGGAAACTACTCCAGTATCTTTGTCAAAAATAACTGATTGAGTCACAGAAAGAGATTGAAAAAAGACTAATAACTATTCTGACTCTATCCACTGTGCCACACAGATACCTCTAAAGTACCTTGTGGCTCTAAATCTATGATCCTGAAGTATTGACTTTAGAGTCAGAAGACCTGGATTCAAATTCTAATCTTTGCCCTTTATAAAGGGTATTAATTTGGACAAATCACTTCTCTCCTTGGGACTCAGTTTCCTCATCCATAAAATAAATGGATTGTCTTTGAAGACCTCAATGGTCCCTTACATTTCAAACCGATGATCCTGTGAAAGATGGCTGAATTTAGAATCAGGAGATCTTAATTCAAATTTTGTGTTTTTCTGCTTTGGGTCTCAGTTTCCTCATCTGTAAAATGAGAAGGTTGGAACTAGTGACCTTTAATTTTCCTTCTAGATCAATATTTGTGACCTTAGAATGCTAGTTGCTCACATTTATATAGGTTAGCAAAACATCTCTTACATTTAATGATGCTCCGGTATTCTCCCCCCATTCCTCCTCTTCCCCTTGCTGCTGCCCCCTCAGCTAATCTCAATCCATCACATTCTTCTCTCCGAGCTGGCTCCCCCTCGAGGTTCCATTTTCTGCTCCTGCATATACACCCCCTCCACCCTCATCCTGTAATAACTGCCATGAGGGCTCAGGCAGCCCAGCTGTGACTAACCATTTTTGCGTACCTGTGCACATTAAGAAAAGTTGCAGGCAGCTCCCTGTCATTAGAAACCCAGAATATAATCACCAAATGTAATGCTTTTTATCATCATGAAATGGATCAGTGCACAGGAAGGCTAAGACAATTAGAAATGTTGGTGGAGATGAGAAAGAAAAAAAAAATCATATTTCCCATTGACTTGCTTTTTTATAAGGAATGATTCATTCCTTAATTGGGAAATGTAATTTTGGGGACTATTGCTCTTCTCTGGGTTTGGTTGCATGACTTTCTTTCTATGCTCTGGTTTATCTCTGTCATGGGCCTTGATGGACTTAGATTTTCTGTAGCGAGATGGTTGGTTCTTTGGGAAGGTCAAACCACCAGCTGGGAGTCAGTTGGAGTTGTCTGGTCTAGAGTCCATTTCTTCCTTTGGCACCAGCTCTGTTTCTTGGAGCCCTGAACCTGACAGCAGTATGATATGTTTACGGAGAATGTTTGCCTTTCATTTTCAAAGAGGTGCAATGACATCATGGGGATGATGTCTTGACTTGCACATGAATTGGATTTAAGTGAGGCAGAATTGCACACTCTAAGTCAACTAATAATGGCTCTGGATGCAGTCTTCTATGTCTGACCAAGCTCTAAGAGTTCCATAACTTCTGCTTCAGCCACCTTCATGGCCATGGGAACAAATTCTCCTCTGCCCATCATTGTTAGGGGACACCCCCTAGGTCACTGACAATTCTGAGGCCCATTGGTCACCACAATCTAGTTTAATCCATTTGTTGAGATGGTTTTACCAGGGTCTGGCTGCTGAGCATGCTACAGCTTCTTGGAGTCACTAGTGAGAGTTGGATGCTAAGTGGACATCAATGGTGGATGAGCAGCCCCTAGAAGGACTCAGAAAACCCTCACACTAGGGGTGTTAGTCCTCCTTGGACAACTCAAGATACTCCTTACTGAAAATAGTTGGAATACGAAGACCTCGAATCACATCTCCATCAATGTACAATATCATCTTGGATAAGTCATAGGATCACAAGATTATGAGACTTAAAGTAACTAGATGGTGCAATGAATAGAATGGTGGACCTGAAGACTCGAGCTCAAATCCAACTTCTGCCATTTACTAATTGGGTGATCTTGGACAAATCATATCACCAAATCAATCCATTTTCTTTATTGTAAAATATAGATCAGATTAACACTTACTTTCAAATGAAATAATATTTAGAAAACATTTAACATAATGCCTGGCTATACAAAGTTAAGTTATTATTAGCTAGAAAGTCTCTTAAACTATTTATGCTTTAGTTTCTTCACCTCTAAAATGGGACAATAATATTTGAATTATCTACTTTATAGATTATTGAGAGAATCATATGAAAAAATAGAAGTAAAGCAACCCTAAAGTATTATTTAAATTCAACCAATATTTAAGTATTCCTATTAGCTTTTCTTCTTTTTAAACTCTTATTACTCCAATATAGGATCATAGATTTAGAGTTGGAAGGGAGCTTTGAAGGGCCCTCTTTTTAATAGAGGATATAAATAAGGCTCAAAGAAGCTAAATAACTTCTCTGTGATCACATG
Source organism: Sminthopsis crassicaudata (assembly GCF_048593235.1). Taxonomy (NCBI): domain Eukaryota; kingdom Metazoa; phylum Chordata; class Mammalia; order Dasyuromorphia; family Dasyuridae; genus Sminthopsis; species Sminthopsis crassicaudata. The sequence continues at coordinate 478,511,060 of NC_133617.1, forward strand.
GACTGCTAAGTGTCAGAGATAGAATCTGAACTCAGTTTCTCTCCTGTGTAACCTCAGGACTCTATTTGCTTTCCATCATTATTATTAGAAAGAGCTATATCAGAGGCTAATTAATTAATCTTCAATTAAGCAATGCTTATTCAATAGATAGATATAGCAAACACACATAATGAACATATATGTGTATCAAACATGCATGTATCTTAATATGAATATATACACATGCATGTACATATGTGTATATAAGTATGTGCATATACATATACACACAATATGATGATAGGTCATAGAGATGCTGAAGGGTGGGCCAATCTCCCCAGAAAAGGTCAATCTTATCCCCATGAGGCCAGGAAACAGGGCGAACTCTCCAGGAATCTTAGGCCACTTCCAATGAATTAATGAATGAACAAATGAAAAGAATTAATTAAACACTTATTATGACCCTGATTTAGTTTTAATTGTTGGAGGTGCACATATATTCAACCAAGATAATTTCTGCTCCCAAAGGGCTACATTCTGATAGGGAAAGATATCACGCAGAGGGGAATAGTGGCCAGAGAGAAGGGCCAATAGATTGGACAAGATGAAGTGAGAGCTCACCAATCAGAGCCCAGCTTCACAAGGAAAGAACCTTGCCTGCCAGAAGTAGAATTTGGCATGGCATGGAATGGTTTGTAAGAAGGCTGGTAGACCTGGGTATAGACAAAATAAGGGAAAGTTTGTCAATCAGAACTCAGAATTTGAAGAATTAGAACATAAGGAAGAGAGGGACAGGAGAGGAGAGGGACAGAAGGAAAGGCAAATGGAGGGGAAGAAGGAAGGAGGAGGGGAAGAGGACAAGGATAGGGAGAAAGAAAGGAAGAGGAAGGGGGAAAAGAGAGAAGAGGAGGGAGGAAAGGAAGGTGAAGGAGGGGGAGAAAGAGGAGGGGGTAAAGAAATGGAAGGGGGAAGTAAAAGGGGAGAGGGAAGAGAAGGGAGGAGAAGAGGAGGAAGAAGGAGGAAAAGGAGGTGATGGATGGAAAAGGGCAGAACAGAAAGAGGAGAAAGAGGAGGAGGAAAGGAAGTAGAAGAGGAGTGGGAAGAAGAGGAGAGGGAAGGAGGAAAAGAGAAGAGGAAGGAGGAAAGGGAGGTTGGAGGGAAAAGGGCATTACAGAAGGAGGAGGTAGAGAAATAGAAGGGAAGAGGGAAGATGAGGAAGAGGAAGAGGAGGGGAAAGGAGAAAAAGAGAGGAGGGAGGAAAGGGAGATGATGAAGGGAAAAGGGCAGAACAGAAGAAGGGAGAGAGAGAAGGGGGAAAAGAAGTGGAAGGGGAGAGGGAAGAGGAGGGAGAGGAAGAAGAGGAAAAAGAAGACAGGGAGGAGGAGAAGAGATTAAAGTTTAGGCTGCATGGCTTGGAATGGACCAGGAAGAGGTGTGTTGAGACTGGTTAGGATGGAGATAAGATACAGGCTCACCAATCAGAACCTAGGATCCTGGAGTTGGGAATTTCTGAATACTTCTAAGGAGGAAAGGAGCATTAAATTCCCCATGGGAAAGTTCTTGCCCTCTCTGCCATTAGGCCCCTAGACCCTTTCCCTGCCCTGGGGACTGTCCGGCCCTGGGACCAGCTCTTGGAAACTCTCTTTTTTTGGTGAGTTATCAGACAGCCGAGCCTTGAAGTTGTTTTCCCCCACTCTAAATGTTTAAGTAGGCAGCGGCCTGCTGCGACAGAGCCCCGCTGAGCTTGGACAGACCGCGGGGAACAAGAAAATTGCCCTTTTAGTACTTTCTCTCCAAAGACAGGGTTTTTTTTTCCCACTCCTAGGCCTCATGGGAAATCTAGAGCTTGGAGGATGGTGGCAGGGGGTGGGTAGGAGAGGAGGACAATTGATTGAAATCAATCGCTACCACTTGCATAGCACCCTTCGTGTGAGCGCCCCAAATCCCAGCATCGACTATTGAACCAATCTCGTCTCTGCTCGGTCCCTGCTTTGACTAACACCCCGATTCCAATGCCAGCACGGTGCTCTCTAATTGACAGAGCCGGACGAGTGTGATTCTGTCTGGGAACACGAGGTTTTGTGTCACCAGAGCCACTAAGTGAGAGAGAGGGGGAGGCTGAGCGCTCAGAGCCATCGACGGATCGGAGACTGTGCGGGGAACGGGGAATCGTGCATTAGAGCCCATGCCTCCTCCAGGCAGCGGGATATAGGCGCAGGCTGGCTGATTAACTGCATCGCAAATTTTTCCAGCAGGCTGAGGGTTTGTTGAATCCTGCATGTTTGGCTTGTCTTCCTCTCTTCCAGGGTCCCCCAGTGGTTCAAGCTGCCATCCCAAAGCCTCCGGTCCTACCCGGCCACTCCTCAGCATCTCTCAGGCAGCCCCTCCTCGCTGATACCTTCATCACCACCCAGTGCAGATCAGACCCTGAGCCAGGCCCTCATCCGTTACCACCTCCTGAACCACTGCAGTAGCTATTCCCCCTCTCCCTTCATATTGCTCTCCCCTCCATGTTGTTACTGGGGGGATCTTCCTTCTGTATGCCTCTGACTATGTAGTTCCTCTGCTCCAGGTCCTTGAGGGCTCCCCAAAGGTTGAATTCTTTTGCTGGAATTCAAGAATCTCTGTAATCCAGTGCCATTATATCTTTGCAGGCTTATTTAATATCATTATACATTCTACTATATACTCACTAACTTGACTATCAGCTGTTCCCTGTATAAATCCTTTACTCCCTCTCACTTCCCTAACTTTGCTCAGGCCATCCTCTATGTCTGGAATGTCCTCTTTCTCTTTTCCTACTGCATTCCTACTCATTTAACTCAATGCTCTCTCCTCCAGGAAGCCTTCCCTGATCGCGCCTCCCTGACTTGTTGATTAGTAGCAACCATCTCTCACAAACATATAGCATTTTATTCTGTACTTCTTTGTTATAGACAGATATGTTATTATTTATATACTGAAACACCAGGGCATAGTGGATAAAGAGGGGGTCTGAAAGCTGCCTCATCTGTATAATGGCAATAATGTGTCTTACAGTATTGTTGGGAGGATCCAGAAAGATAGCGAGTAAAAGACTCTGCAAATTTTAAAGCTCTCTATAAATGTTAGTCAGTTTCCTCATCTGTAGAATGAGCTGGAGAAGAAAACGACAAGCCATTTCTAAAATCTTTATCAATAAAACCTCAAATGGACTCATAAAGAACTGGACCTGACTGAAACAACTGAACGACAAAAAATACCACTTGGAGCTACATCCGGGATAGATATTTAGCTGAGATGAGAGTCCTTCCTTCTAGGTATTTGCTTTCCTAGAAGGGCTATGACATACACAAGGGACAGAAGCTGGACCTATAATTTCACTAGGTTAGGGAACTCCCAGTTGAGGAAATTCCCTCCTAAGTATTTTTTCATGTTATAATATCTAACATTCAAATCCAACACATCTGTAGAATGAGCTGGAGAAGAAAACGACAAGCCATTTCTAAAATCTTTATCAATAAAACCTCAAATGGACTCATAAAGAACTGGACCTGACTGAAACAACTGAACGACAAAAAATACCACTTGGAGCTACATCTGAGGTTGGATTTGAACTCAGGAAGATGAGTCTTTCTGACTTCAGACCTGGCACTCGATCTACTGAATCACCTAGCTGCCCTAGGAAAAAGGAAAATGAAGGAGCTCTCCCCGGAGAATGTAGCCTGTGGATGTATATTTGCGTGAAGGAATTTCTAAGGGCTCGGGCTATTAGGTTTCTTAAATGACTATTATTATGATTTCCCCACAAAAAGAGCAATTAGTTGCACAGTGGAAAGAGTGCCAGACTTTGAGTCAGAAAAATTCATTTTCCTGAGTTTAAATCCAGCTTCAGATACTTACTAGCTATGTGACTCTGGGCAATTCACTTAATCCTGTTTGTCTCAGTTTCCTCAACTGTAAAACGATCTAGAAAAGGAGATGGCGAACCACTTCAGTATCTTTGCCAAGAAAATACCAAATGGAGTCACAACCGAAGCAATCCAACAGAGACACACTAAGTGTATAGTGATCTTTGCCCTGGGGCTCCCAACCTGCAGGTATTCTGATACTTTCTTTATTTGGACCACTTTTTGGGGAGAGAAGCCTGGAATTACTCTTATAGATTTTCATGACGAGATAGCAATGAAAGCTTGAGTTGTGAGTTCGATTCCTATTCTAACGGGGCTGACAGCCCCTACAGCTCCAAATGGCCACATCCTATGTGCTGGATTTTGGCTACAAGGATGTTTAAAGAAAGAGTGTTGAGTGATATGGTGTCGATCCTTCTCTGATGATGGCGAAGCAGTGCTTGTCAGTTTAGGCTCAGGTTACCACTGAGACTAAGAATAAAACAGCCCATTGTGATGACAAAAGAGTACATTTTAGAGAAAAAGTCTTCTTTTGTTGTTGTCTGGAGCACATTCATGTTATAATCTCAGATATGTCTTGAAGGGCCAATCACTTTGAATCACATCACTGATAGAATTCACAGTAGCAATTTTATCTTTCCTTTTGCTTAGTTCAAGATCCAAAAATCTAGAATCATCTGCCTACTTCTGAGGTGACAATGACACATTTGTGTTATCTTTTTGTAGGAGAGACATCAGAATAAAACACCAATAATAACTGCTCGTAGTTAGATATTTCCTTATGAAAACAGAGAGCTTAGTTGCCCTAGAATCTTCATCTTAAACTTAATAAAGCTGAAACTGCACTAAGACTTTTGGGACACCCTGTAAAATGTAACCTGGGGTCCCAGAATCAAAGCTCTGAGTCTACATTGGGTTCACTTACAGGGACCTCTTTATAAGTCTCACCCAGATCTTATTTTTTCTCTACAGGCAGCCTGCAGCCTCCTTCCTTCCAGGTCAATCTCAAGGCTATAACCCATCTATATGAATGATCAATGAGTCATCAGTCACTAAGGAATCATCCTCAGTGTGGTTTTGACAAAAAAATGAAAAATTCACACTATATCAAACGGAGATCTCCAGCACCATAACTAGGACTTGTAACAAAAAATGGGTGAGATGATCTTGAGAGTAGGGGGTAACTTGCCCATTGCCATATTAATACTTCCTAGAGGAGTAGGGATTTGAAACCAATCCAGTGCTGTTTCTATAGTGCCATTGACTTTATTTTACAGAAATAGAAACTGAGTTTCAGAGAGGTGAGGTGAGTTATTTTAGGACAAGAGAACTAGTAAGGAACAGAGCCAGGAGCCATTGCATTCAAGTACTTGAAGGACTGACTCATGGAAGGGGATAAAATGTGCTTTTCTTGTCATTAGAAAGGAAGACTGGAAGCAATGCATGAAGCTTTCAGAGGCAGATTTAGTTTGGTAAAGAAATAGACAGGTAGATGGTGCAGTTGTTAGAGCGTTGGGCCTGGAGTCAAGGAGATGAGTTCAAATCCAACCTCATCCACGTATTAGTTTTGTGACCTTGGGCAAGACTCTTAACCACTGTCTCTTTGGAATCTTCTACTGTAAAATAGGGATAATAATAACACCTACATCCAAGGGTTGTTTCAAGTATCAAATGAGATAATATTTGTAAAGCTTAGCTTTGTGTTCTACACATAGTAAATGTTTTATAGGTGCTTTCCTTCCCTTAACAGTTAGAGCTAGCAATTTGGGCTGTATGGGGTTCAGGGAGGACTGCACTTCTGGTGTGAGGACTTGCTGAGCCCTTTTCAGGGCTGCTTATCCACCCTAACTATCCACCTGCACTCAACTCCCACCTGTGGCTCTAAGAAGCCATAGCATGTGCAGTTATCCTATCCCATAAAATCATCTCAGCAAATAGGCTAAATCATGTTAAGGGATGGACAGGCTTCAAACCCATTGGTGAGTTAAGGAGAAGTCTGCCCAAAGCATGTGAAGAAGGGAGGATGAGAACAATTTCTTCTAAAGGCCATTAAGGCAGCTGAAGCACGTGCTGGGAGGTGCTTAGAGCTTGGGCAGACATCAAAGATGTCAAGGTCATCCACTACATTTTGGGTCATTTTCAGTTGTCCTGACTTTTGTCCTGCCATTGAACTTGGATGATTCTGGAAGAGAGAGTAAGGCTGATGACTTTGTGCAAATCTGGCCCACTCAAAATCCAATTCACTGACAAGTCAAGATATCACCCTGTGATATCGTTGGAACTCTTAGAAAACCAATAAGAGCTTGTAAATAATAGAATGGGTTGTTTTGAGACAGCATAGGAGCCTTTTCATTGGATATACTCAAGCAAAAGTTGGATGGCCCCGATCATAGAGGATATTCATGGCTATCAATGAGCTAGATCATTTGGTCTCTGAGATTCCTTCCAACTCGGAGTTTCTGTTTTGACTACCATCAAAGCAGAACATAAATAGAAGAGAAAATGAGCAGTTTTAAAGTGGACAGAATAAATAAGTTACAAGAAGCCAAAACTGAGTGGGAACATTTAGGATGTACAGTTTATAGAGACTTTTAAAACTTTTTCCACTCAAGACCCCTTTTGGCCTCAGAAATTTTCACTCAACCCTCAATATTCAAACAGGTATCATTTACATACATTACATAAATCAAACATTTACCAGCAATAAATCATAACTTTACAATCCTTACATGGAATTATGAGACCCTATATGAGATCATATCTACACAGTTGAGGAAGCTGGAATATCGAAGGTGCTGTCACTATGGGAGAGAAGGGGCCAGCAGTCACTGAAGGACAAGTTAATTAAGAGTATGTCATAGAAACAGGAACCAAGGCATATCCTGGGATGATGCTTATGCCTCACTAGGACATGGACCAAGAGTAAAGCATGGGATGTTCCTCCCGGAGAGGAAGCACACCCACTCTAGCTCTAAGCCCTACGATAAAGTCCCTCTAGCCTAGGCCAGTCATAACTGAACATCATCAATGATTGGACTTCTTCCTAATCAATAGGGTCAATGAAGATCTTTGTACCTTGTCTAGAGAAACACCAGCAATGCTGGACCAAAGAGTTCATTAATTGGACAACAAAGGATAATATCCAGGAATTTTATTTGATTCTTAAAGTAAGGACTAGAGTGTAGTGTAAATATTATTTTCCCCACCATTTTACAGATACAAACATTAAGATTCACAAAGGTTCTAAGCCAAGACATAATATCAGGTCTTCTAAGTTCAGATATTGTGCTTTTTCTACTGTGGCAAGCTTCTTCTCCCCAATCCAGGGGAAGAATACAGCTGAGAATGCTTTTCCCATTCCAGCACTATCTCCTCCTTTTAGATTATTGAACAAATGAGGCTTCTTTCATGCTATTCTATAAACAGAGGTAGTGTTGTACAATGATAAGTTCGTTGGATTGAGAGTCAGAAGAACTTGATCTGATCTTGAGTTCCGAGACTCGCTTTCCTTATGTGTGAAATTAGGAAATTGAACTAAAACTTCCTAAATCCCCCTCAGCTCCAAAACTATAGGATCCCTCCTGTGTGGCTTGGCAATGGACAGTCTAGTTAGCTGTGTGAATAGCACTTTTCCCATCTGATGAAGACTGGGAGACCCTGGCTCTTAGGACCGTCTTACTGCTTATTCAGTTCATCTGTCTGCAATGGAGCTTTGGAAGCGAGTTGGATTTCAGGACTAGGGTCAAGGATGCTAGATAGATGGCTCTACAGCTGAGGCTAACAAATTCTCCAGCACAAAAGTTTTGTACCAGAGGCATCTCGAGGCAGTTGAAGAATTTCTGAGATCTAGGAGATAGCTAAAATAACTGGCAGCCAGCCATGAATGATGGGAACTTTAATTCCATTTGGAGTTCCTGATGAGGAAATAGTTTGGAAGAGAGAGAGAGAGAGAGACTCAGGCTATAAACTTGGATGTGGAATTAGAAGCTAATAAGACAAAGATAGTTGTGGATCTGTTTGGAAAGAGATGAATCTAAGCCACCAATACCTTGACTTCCCTAGAGGGGAATGAGTAGTAGTATTGGAAATTGGGGTTTGAATCCTGGATCTATCAATTATTCTCAACTCAGTTTTCATACAAATCACTTTTCCTCTGCTTTGAGCTGTCTCTGAACAGGTGAAACCTCCAACAAGTGACCATCCAGGCTTTGATGAAGATGAGCAGTAAAGGAGAGCTGTCCCACCTTTCAAGCAACCCATTTTGTTTTTGATCTAAATTTTTGAAGAGACTAGGTGGCAACTGTGCTAGAATACTATTGTGCTATAAAATAAAAGCAAAATGCTTTCAGAAAAATCTGAAAATACTTACATGAACTCATGCAAAGTGAAGAGAACAGAATAAGGAAAACATTGTATACATTAACAGCAATATTTAACTGCAAATTTAGCTATTATCAGAAGTATGATCATCCAAAACAATTTTGAAGAACTTGTTAAAAAATGCTGCCCACCTCCAGAGAAAGAACTAATAAAGTCTGAAAGAAGATTGAAGCTTTTTAAAAAAAGCTTTTTTATTTGTGGGGATTTGTTTTTTAGTTTTGGTTTGTTTTCTTGCACAACATGACTTACATGGAAATATGTTTTGTATGACCGCACATATATAACTTTTAATAATTTGCTTGCTCTCTCAATGAGGAGATAAGAGTCAAAGGGAAAGAATTTGAAACTCAAAATTAAAAAAATAATAATGTTTAGAAATGTTTACATATAGTTGGGAAAATAAAATATTTTTAAAAATAAAAATCTAGAATCAGGAAGACTCATCTTCCTGAGTTCCAACCTGGGCTCAGACATTTACTAGCTGTATGATCCTGGATAAGTCACTTAATACTGTTTGCCTCAGTTCCTCATCTATAAAATGAACTGGAGAAGGAAATGGCAAATCACTCTAATATCTTTGCCAAGAAAACCCCAAAAGGGGTTATGTAGAGTCAGGCTCAACTGAAAAATGACTAAACACAAATTGTTGAAAGTCAATAATACAACAATAAATGCAACAAGTATTTATTAAATACCTACTATTACCTACTCTACCATGCTAAGTACTAGGAATAAAAAGAAAAACCCAAACCAAGCCAATTAACAAAGAACCCAATCCAGGCTCTCAAGGAACTCATAGTCTAATGGGAGAAAACACAGTCATGTGAACAACTCTATACAAACAAGATATCAACAAGACAAATTTGGAATAATTCAGAAAGAAGGTAGTCTCATTAAGGAAGATTGGGAAAGGATTTTTGCAAAAAGTGGAATTTTAAAAAATTTATTGATATGTTCTGTTTTTACAAGTATTTACAGATATGCTCACTCCATAAGAGGCCTCTTGTAAGAAAATAAAACAATTAAGTAAAATAAATGACACATTTGAAAGTACATGTAATAGCTTGTTTATAGTACCTCCTTTCCCCCAATTTCTGTACAATTATTTCTTCTACATTGAGGGGGTTGGAGATTTGTCACCTTGAGATCTGGAAAAATCCAAATTCTTTGGCCTTTCCTTCATTACAGAGAAAAAAATCTGAATTTTTTTCCTTTTTTCTTTTATGGGGTGTTTATAGTACTTTATTATAAAATTTGGATTAAGTGTTTCATCATGGGCTTATGTCATCCACTGGCTCCCATTTAATTTTTTATATTGATCTTCGAAATATTGAAACTGTGATTGAAAAAGTTGCATTGTGGAAGGGATAACTATATTTTTAAAAATAACAAATATATTTTCTTTCTCTCTCACTGCCCACCCATTAAAAAGACAAAAATATTTTTATAAGAAATATGCTCATACTAAGACTTGAAGAAATCTAGAAAATACGTGTTTGAGGAGAGAGAATGTTCTAGATACAGGAGCAACCAGTGAAAAATGGAGGTAGAAAGTTTTTCCTGTTAACAAATCTAACTTTGCTTTTTCTCAGCTTCTATCCATTGAGTCTTATTCTGCTATAGGGGGCAAGAAGAATGGGCCTGATCTCTCTTTCAAGTGATAGTCCTCCAACTGTTTAAAGACAGTTAGCATACCTTCCCCTCCACAGTTTTCTTTTTACTAGTGGAAACAACCCAACTTGCTTCAGCTTCTCCGATGGCACAAAGCCAAGCCTTCTCACCACCCAGCATCCCCTCCCTTGGAAATGACACATCCTTCCCAAAATGTGACATCCAGAACTGTGCTTGAGGTGGTCTGACCAGAGCCAAGTACCATAACATAATAATAGCTAGCATTTACAGAGCACCTTTTAAGAGCTGTAGAAAACTTTACAGAAATTAATTTGTTTTTATCCTCATAAGAACCCTGAGAGGTAGGTGCTTTTATTATTCCCATTTTATAGATGAAGAAGCTGAAGCACATAGAGATTAAATGCCTCACCAAGGACCACACTGGTAGTAAAGGGTAGGGGAGATGGATAAGCATTTATTAATTATCTACTCTGTGCCAGGGAACTGTGTTAAGCACTTTACAAATATTATCTCATTTGGTCCTCATAAAAACCTTGGAATGTTGGTGTTATTATTGTCCCCATCTTACAGATAAGGAAACTGAGGTAGACTAAGGATAAGTGGTCATCTAGCTTGAAAATATTTGAGGCTAGATTTGAACTGAAGTCTTTCTTATTCTAGATGCCGCCCTTTATCCAAAGAGCCAGCTCACTGAGTACAGGTGGACTAATGTCTTCTCATAGAGAACACTATACCTGCTAAATGTATCCTAAAATCTCATTAGCTTTCTTAGCTGCCTCCATATCACATTGTCAACTCTTGTGGTCCATTGAAACCCACATATCTTTTTCAGACAAGCTATCTAGTCACATCTGCTTCTTTGAGTGAAGGACAAACAACAACAATCCCATCTTGAACTTGTGAAGTTGCTTTTTTCTGTTTTTTTTTTTTTTGGGGGGGAGGGGGTTTTGACCCAAATCTCCAAACATTTTTATCTTATTTATTTATTTTTTATTTTTTAATCGAAGCTTTTTCTTATGTGAGGATAATTTTTTCAACATTGATCCTAGATGACATGTAATCCAATATATGTTAAACATGGTAAAATATATATTAAATCCAACATGTGCATACATATTAATACAATTATCTTGCTGCACAAGAAAAATCAGATGAAAAAGGAAAAAAAAGGAAAATATAAAAATCAAGCAAATCACGACAAAAAGAGTGAAAATGCTATGACGTAATCCACCATCAGTTCCCATAGACTTTTCTCTAGATGTTAATGGCTCTCCTCATCACAAGATTATTGAAACAGGCCCGAATCATTTCATTGTTGAAGAGAGTCATATGAGTCCATCAGAATTAATCATCACATAGTCTTGTTGTTGCCGTGTATAATGGTCTCCTGGTTCTGCTCACTTCACTTAGCAATAGTTCATGTAAGTCTCTCCAGGCCTCTCTGAAATCATCCTGCTGGTCATTTCTTACAGAACAGTAATCTCCTATAACATTCATATACAACAATTTATTCAGCCATTCTTCAATTCATGAGCATCCACTCAGTTTCCAGTTTTTTGCCATTAAAAATAGGCTGCCATAACCATTTTTGCACATGTGGGTCCCTTTCCCTCCTTTATGATCTTTTTTGAATACAAACTCAGTAGAGACACTGCTGGATCAAAGGGTATGCACAATTTGATAACTTTTTGGGCATAGTTCCAAATTACTCTCCAGAATGGACGGATTCTTTCACAACTCCACCAACAATGCATCAGTGTCCCAGTTTTCCCACATCTCCTCCAACATTCATCATTATTGTTCCTGTCATCTTAGCCAATCTGACAGGTGTGCAGTGGTATCTCAGAGTTGTCTTAATTTGCATTTCTCTGATCAATAATGATTTGGAACACTCTTTCATATGAGTGGAAATAGTTTTATTTTCATCTGAAAATTGTCTGTTCATATCCTTTGACCATTTATCAATTGGAGAATGGCTTGAATTCTTACAAATTTGAATCAGTTTTCTATATACTTTAGAAATGAGGCCTTTATAAGAACTCTTGAATGTAAAAATGCTTTTCCAATTTATTCCTTCCTGAAGTTGCTTTTTTTGAACCCATGTTCTATTTATCCCTTTAAATCTCATCTTAATAGACATAATCAATTCACTCTAGCCTGTAAGGTTAGTTCCTTTTGGAACTGACTCTAGTTACACAGAGATAGGGAAGCTCTGTCTAACTTAATCAATGCTATATTCTTGTTACTATGGCTAAGTAAATCTTCTTTTGTTAATAGTTAAATAGTTGATGATTATCTAATTTCCTTCCAGTCCTGAATATGAAGCAATAAACCTGCTTGATATGGGCCTGACTTACAGCACCTCACTTGTGGATGATTCTGAATTCTTGTGAACAATGCTTGGATATTTGGAAATTGCTCTTTCTTTTTCTTTAGGAAATAGCATTAGCATTATTTCCAAACTTAAATTCTTGAAGTCCCAGAGGGATCTTGTGAGGTCATAGAGTCCATCTTCTTGTCTAACCTTATTCCCCTCCATTCCCACTATCATTTTTCAATGTGCTGTCTCTTTGTATTTTCATTTTTCAGGGCAGCTACCAGCAAGGTTCTTAACTACACAAAACAATTATTAAGTACCTTCTGTGTTTCAGGTTCTGGACTAAGTGCTAGAGACATACTCTATCTCTATCAACTCATTGAGTTTAAAAGAGTTTAAAAGTTAGTTATCGACTATGTACCAGTTAATAAGAGCTGAGTATTCAAAAACAAGAACCAGAAAGTCTCTCTTCAAGGAGCATAGTTTCTACTAAGGGAAAGGAAGATGATACGTTGATAAACAAACATAAGGTAATTTGAAGATTAAATGTGGGAGCAATCCTATGGAGGAGATGGCACCTGAGATGAGCCTTAAAGAAAAATATTTCATGTATTTTTAATAATGCCTTTGAAATTTCAAAATGTATGCAAATGTATTTTTTCAACATTTATCCTTGCAAAACCTTGTGTTCCAAATTTTTTCTCCCTCCATTTCTCCCACTTCCTCCCTTGGACAACAAATAATCCAATATATATTAAACATGTGCAGTTTTTCTATACATATTTCTACAATTATGTTGCACAAGGAAAATCAGATCATTAAAAAAATGAGAAAGAAAACAAAAAGCAAGCAAACAGAAACAACAAAAGGTGAAAACACAATGTTGTGATGCACATTCACTCCACTCTCTGGATGCATATGGCTCTTTCCATCATAAGTTTTTTGGAATTGGCCTGAGTCATCTCATTGTTGAAGAGAGCCACGTCCATCAGAATTGATTATCGTATAATCTTGTTGCTATGTACAATGTTCTCTTGCTTCTACTTACTTCACTTAGCATCAGTTCATGTAAGTCTCTTCAAACCTTTTTGAAATCACCTTGCTAATTGTTTTTGCTACTAATTGTTTCCTATAGAACAATAATAATCCACAACATTCATATACCATAACTTATTCAGCCATTCTTCAACTGATGGGCACCTACTCAGTTTCCAGTTTCTTGCCACTACAAAAAATGTCGCTACAAACATTTTTTGCACATGTGGGTCCTTTTCCCTTTTTTATGATCTCTTTGGGATACAGGCCCAATAGAGGCACTGTTGGATCAAAGGGTATATACATAGTTTGATAGCCTTTTGGGCATAGTTCCAAACTGCTCTCCAGAATGGTTGGATAACTTCACAACTCTACCAAGAAAAATATTTTTAGAAGCAGACATAAGGAAGAGTCTTATTCTAGGCATGGGGAAATTGCTTACAAAGAACTGGAAGCAAAATAGATGATGAATGGATATGACAGATAAACCATTTTCCTATAGAATAACTAGTTGTCCAGTTTGGCTGGAATGTATAGTGATAGGGAGCATCATAAAATTAGGTAGGAAAGGTCATTTGGAAGGTTGCTTTTGCTTTTTTTTTTTTTTACTAAAGCATTTTATTTTCAAAACATATGCATGGATAATTTTTCAACATTAACTCTTGCAAACCTTGGTGTTCAAATTCCCCCCCTTCCCCTCACCTCCTCCCCTGGATAGCAAGTAATCCAATATATGTTAAAAATGGTAAAAAATATATTTTAAATCCAATATATGCATACATATTTATACAATTATCTTGCGGCACAAGAAAAATCAAATCAAAAGAAAAAAATGAGAAAGAAAATAAAATGTAACAAACAACAACAAAAAGAGTGAAAATGCTATGTTGTAATCCATCATCAATTTCCAAAGACCTCTCTCTAGGTATAGATGGCTCTCATCATCACAAGATCATTGGAACCAGCCTCAATCATCTCCTTGTTGAAAAGAGCCATGTCCATCAGAATTGATCTTTATATAATCTTGTTGTTGCCATGTATAATGATCTACTCGTTCTGTTCATTTCACTTAGCATCAGTTCATATAAGTCTCTTTAAGCTTCTTTAAAATCATCCTGCTGATCATTTCTTATGGAGCAACAATATTCCATAACATTCATATACCATAAGTTATTCAGCCATTCTCCAAATGATGGGCATCCACTCAGTTTCCAGTTTCTGGCCACCACAAAGAGCGCTGCCACGAACATTTTTGCACATATGGGTTCCTTTCCCTTTTTAAGATCTCTTTGGAATATAAAACCAGTAGAAACACTGTTGGATCAAAGGATATGCACATTTTGATAGTCCTTTGGACATAGTTTGGAAGGTTCTTAATGCTATAAAATTTTTATTCTATTTTAGGTACAATAGGAAGCCATTGGAGATTTTTGGGCAGGGGAGTTACAAAGTTAGATCTACCTTAGGAAGATTATTCTGGCAGCCATTTGGAAGATGGATTGGGGTGGGGGAATGGAATGGAAGCCGGGAGGTCAATTAAGAGACTTTTAAAATCTTCCAGGGAAGAGGTGATGAAAGCTTTCTCCCTTCCTGCCTTCCATCTGCCTCCCCAAGATGGCAAGCAGTCTGATATAAGTTAGATATGTGTAATCATGTTAAGTGTTTCTCCACATTAGTCACATTGTAAAAGAAGAATCACAAAAGTGAAAAAACTACTAACAAAAAAAGTAAAAATAGTATGCTTTGGTCTGCATTCAGATTCTGTACTTCTTTCTCTGGATGGGATAGCATTTTCCATCACAGATTTTTTGGAATTGTCTTGGATCATTATACTGTCCAGAAGAGCTAAGTCACTCACAATTCTTTTTGCTACTACTGTGTACAATGCTCTTCTGGTTTCTGCTCACTTCATTCAACATCAGTTCATGTAAGTCTTTCCAGGATTTTTTGAAATCCATCTATTAATCACTTCTTATATCACAAATCAACTTTTGAAGACAAATTCAATTGAATGAGACCTGGAGAAAAGAGACCCCTGACTTAGGAAACAAGGCTCCGTGGGGTTGGAGGAAACACAGATTCTGGAATATCCCAAAGTTCTTACTGAAGCCACTGACACTGAGACCAAGCACAAAGTTGAACCAGGCTGTGGAAAAGTTCAAATGGGATAGTGCCCTGGAGAATAGAAGAGAAAGCCGGCCATCTGTTAGCTTTTTATTTTAATTGATTGCTTAATTTTATTAGACTAATTTGTACTAAGTTCCATTGTTTCTACCTGCTGAAAGCATGTTATCCCCATTTTACAGATAGAGAAACTGAGCCTCTAGAAACTCTAAATGATTTTCCCATAGTCACATAGATAGTAGGAATTGAAGGCAGGATTTTAAGCCATCTTTTCTGTCTTAAAGCACTAGATTTGACGTTTAATACTCTTACCATATTTCCAAAGATGAGGAGATGAGCCCCCAAAAGGACAAAGCTTCCCCAAAATAACACAGCTAGTTGATTGGATTGGACCTCAGTTTTTTTTTAACTTCTATATATGATACTTTTCTGACTCCTTAGGGATTTCCCCCCCAGTCCTTTGTCCCTAGATTATCTAATAATGTTTGTCTTTCATAGGGTGTATATACCCTCTTTCTTCTCCCATAACCTGGATTGTAAAAGAGATGTCAACAGGTGCCTTGGTTCTAGAACCAGCAGACCAGAACCCTAACAGCACCCCCAGCCCCCAGCCCCTCTACAGGGAACTGAAGGGACCTGTGGGGGGGAAGAGGTGGGCAGCCTTTGGGCATGCTTGAATCTGCTATCCATCAGCCCCCAGCAGGGAAACATCTGGAAACCAATCATTCCCATTTACTGTCTTCCAGGCTCCAACTGTTCCCAGGCTTCCTGGACGCGTGCTTTTCTATGTGGGGCCAGTAGCTGCCTGCAACCTCTGCCAAAGGGCCCACCCAGAGTGGGTAGGGGCTTCCAGCAGAAGCGTGGGCTGCCAACAAGAAGCGGGACTTTGGCTGGCTTCGCGGCTGGAACCCAGGATGGTGGGGGCTCCCAGGCTTGAGCACAAACCCCTTACTCCCAACACGGAGACAGGTGTGCACGAATCTGCACCCAGCCGCCAGTTAGAACAACATTTTTTTTCACTCGGGCTCCATAAATCAGCCCTCTAATCTTTCACTGTCCGGCGGGGTCCCTCGCTGAGAATGTGATGAATGGGCCTCCCAGCCCCTGACAACTGCTGTGAAATCACTCAGAGCCCAAGACAAACCTTTAAATCTGACGTTATAGAGTGTTGAAAGGAGAAATGTCTGTTTTCATAACCTACCTCAGTTATAATAAATATTTAAAATGCACATTAACATCCTCTTAGCATTACAGTCCGGCCCTCAGTGGAACAGTGTCCGGTACAGATTTAATTAGTGCCTGAACTTTTCTAACCTGGGTGCCCGGCAAGGGCCGGGGAGCGGGGGTCTCCAGTGGAAGGTCTCTGTTTTCTTAAACTACCTGCCCCATCATAAATATCCAGTATGTCGCCCGGCAGCTGGGCCGAGAGACAGTACGCTTTTTGTCTTGTGGCGAGCTTACATTTCATCTGAGGTGACTGGATCTTTCCAGACATTGAGGGGGGATTTCTTCTCTGCCTAACCAAACTGGGCCATTCTTCATCGCCTGTTGCTGCTTTTCCAGAGTTGTCAGGACAGTCTCAGAATGCCAGAACGTTAGAAGTATTGTATCCAAGTCAGAAGAGGTCTCAGCTGACATCAACTCTAATTCCCTCATTTTACACTGGAGGAAACTGAGTCGCAAAGCTGTGAATTAGCTTGCCTAAAGCCACCCAAATAGTGACAGAGGCAAGGTTTCATGGTAGGTCTTTTGACTGTTTTCACTATTTTAGAATCATAGAATGTCCCCAGTGGGTAGAGAATATATTCGGTCCAAGTCCCTTATTTGATGGAAGAAGTATTCGGGGCCCAGAAAGGGGAAAGTACTTTGCTAAAAACCATATAGTAATTATGAAAGAGAACTGAAAATGGTTTATTAGCGGAAGGGCTGATCTTGGGGTTCTGAAACTCAAGACTGGTCCCAGTCTGTGGGATAGACAGGAGGTGGCTCAATGGAAT